>NW_024532979.1:47500-85146 GCF_016097555.1 Gigantopelta aegis
TTGTATGAATGGATAATAACTATTAGAGAAGACATAGCATAGATATTGTAATAATATAAGACCACTTTACCTAACTCTAACAAGTACATAAAGCATGTGGTAGTAGCAGTATAAGGGCAGCATGATGTTTTTCTTAATCTGAAGAAATAGATTGTCTTGTTCAGACCTCTCCATGTGAAATGATTGATATCAAAAAAATCTTGTATTGTGGACTTCTGTTTTTAGAGCATATACTCATAAATCCATTATAGATTAGAGTTCTACTTTTTATTCCATCAATTGGAAGTTTATATTTAGACTTATTATGTTTGTCTGGCTTTTATTGTTGATGTGAAATTCTATACATAAGTTATACAATGCTGTCGTAAGTTGTAGTACATTGATACCTACAATTTTAGCAAAGAAATAGAAAAGAATGAAGAAAATAAAAGAACTTCAAGATTACCTAGCCAAAGTCTACTAATAGATTATAAATTCTATCAAATGAAAACATTTAATGCTCTGCATGGGAAGTTGGCAGACTGTAGTATAATTGTTTTGGATTATGTGGTATCTATATTTATCCACTTTCCAATAATTTTATTTATTATAATTGTTAGTGCAAGCTATGAGATCAAAACTGACATTAAAATAGATTCATCCTGTAACTGCTGATTCCGAATATTAGAAATGAATTTTGTTAACCCTAACTTTGATTGCTATGACATTGGGCATCTATCACTAATAATGGTTGAAGCTTCTTGCTAGGTTTATTTTCAGGTATATTTTGGAGATTTTATCTATCTATACCCTGAGTATGAATTCTGAGCATATCAATGTGTTGTTGTCATTTTTTTACAATATTGCACTTGCTTTCCACATTTTATGTTCCTATTATTACTTTTAATGTGAACATGTCCTTTACAACATAAGAGTATGTACTTTTTGATATAATGTATTCTAAGTATATATTTAAGGTGTTGTTTTGATTTTGTTTACTCTATTGTTTTGTTTTTTCACATTTATATTCCTGTGATTACTTGTCATCTGAATGTGTTGTTTAAAATATTAAAGGAGGTAAGTGTGATATAATGTAGTATGAATTTTAAGTCCTTTGAATTGAATGTTGTTATTTTAATTACCTTATTGTATTGACGTAATTGGTTTTTAACACCTCCATAGAAACCTTGGCAGGATATAGTATAATTTTTTTTGTATTATGTGTTATCTATATTTATTATATTTATCCCCTTTTCTAATTTTATTAATTATAATTGTTAGTGCAAGCTATGAGATCAAAAGTGACATTAAAGTACATTCATCCTGTAACTGGTAATTCCCAATATTAGCAATGAATTTTGTTAACCCTAACTGTGATTGGTATGACATTGGGTATCTATCACTAATAATGCTTGAAGCTTCTTGCTAGGTTTATTTTTAGGTATATTTTGTGCATTTTATCTATCATTAGCCTGAGTATGAATTCTGAGCATATGAATGTGTTGTTGTCATTTTTTTACAATATTGCATTTGGTTTTCAAACTTATGTAGCTGTTATTACTTATAATGTGAATGTGTCCTTGCAATATATTTTAAAATTTTAAAATTTTTATTTTTTATATTGAATATGTTGTTTTGATTTTGTTTACTTTATTGTTTTTTTTGGACATTTATGTTCCTGTGATTACTGGATTTGGTTTCCACATTTATGTTGATATAATTATGCTTAAAACTTTTGCTAAGCTGTTTCTCTATCTATATGTTTAGTATTTTATTACAATAGTCTAGAATGAATTTTGAGCATATCGAATGTGTTGTCAGTTTGTTTACAGTATAGGATTTGGTTTCCACATTTATGTTGGTATTATTACTTATAATGTGAATGTGTCCTTTACAATATAAGAGGATGTAATTTTGATATAATGTATTCTAAGTATATTTATTGTGTTGTTGTTATTTTGTTATAATATAGTATTAATTCTAAGTCTTTGAATTGAATATTTTTATTTTATTTACCTCATTGTATTGACGTTAATTGTTTTTAATGCCTTTTATAGAAAGCTTCACGTGCTGTACAATAGATATTTTGGATTGTGTGGTATCTATGTGTATCCACTTTTGCAATTTTATTCAATACTATATGGCAATAGCAGCTTATGAGACAAATGACATTACAGTGGACCCTTTAACTGTTAATTTCAATATCAGCAATGAATTTTATTAACACTAACTGCATGTGATACGACATTAGGTATCATTAATAATGCTAAAATGTTCTTGCTAAGCTGTTTCACTATCTATATGTTTAGCATTTTATTACAATAGCCTAGTATGAATGTTGAGCATATCGAATGTGTTGTCAATTTGTTTACAGTATTGCATTTGGTTTTCACATTTATGTTGGTATTATTACTTATAATGTGAATGTATAAGAGGATATAATTTTGATATAAAGTATTCTAAGTATATTTAATGTGCTGTTGTGATTTTGTTTATTCTATTTTTTGTTTTCACATTTATGTTGCTGTGATTACTTATCATCTAAATGTGTTGTTTAAAATATAATAGCGGGTAAGTGTAATATAATGTAGTATTCATTCTAAGTCTTTGAATTGAATGTTTTTATTTTATTTACCTTATTGTGTTGACGTTACTGGTTTTTAATAGCTTTGACGGAAAGCTTCACGTGCTGTACAATAGATATTTTGTATTGTGTGGTATCTATATGTATCAACTTTTGCAATTTTATTCACTACTATATTGTAATAGCAGGTTATAAGATCAACAAATGACATTAAAGTGGAATCTTTAACTGTTGATTTCAATATCAGCAATGAATTTTGTTAACAATAACTGCATATGAAACAACATTAGATATCACTAATAATGCTTAAATCTTCTTGCTAAGCTGTTTCTCTACCTATATGTTTAGCATATTATAGCAATAGCCTAGTATGAATGTTGAGCATATCGAATGTATTGTCAGTTTATTTACAGTATTTCATTTGGTTTCCACATTTATGATGGTATTATTACTTATAATGTGAATGTATAAGAGGATATAATTTTGATATTAAGTATTCTAAGTATATTTAATGTGCTGTTGTGATTTTGTTTATTCTATTTTTTGTTTTCACATTTATGTTGCTGTGATTACTTATCATCTAAATGTGTTGCTTAAAATATAATAGCGGGTAAGTGTGATATAATGTAGTATTCATTCTAAGTCATTGAATTGAATATTGTTATTTTCTTTACCTTATCGTATTGACGTAAATGGTTTTTAATGCCTTTTACAGAAAGCTTCATGTTCTGTACAATAGATGTTTTGGATTGTGTTTTATCTATGTGTATTCACTTTTGCAATTTTATTCACTACTATATTGTAATAGCATCTTATGAGATCAACATATGACATTAAAGTGGATCCTTTAACTGCTGATTTCATTATCAGCAATGAATATGTTAACACTAACTGCATGTGATATGACATTAGATATCAATAATAATGCTTAAATCTTCTTGCTAAGCTGTTTCTCTGCCTATATGTTTAGCATTTTATAGAAAGCTTCACGTGCTGTACAATAGATATTTTGTATTGTGTGGTATCTATGTGTATCAACTTTTGCAATTTTATTCACTACTATATTGTAATAGCAGGTTATAAGATCAAAAAATGACATTAAAGTGGAATCTTTAACTGTTGATTTCAATATCAGCAATGAATTTTGTTAACAATAACTGCATGTGAAACAGCATTAGATATCACTGATAATGCTTAAATCTTCTTGCTAAGCTGTTTCTCTACCTATATGTTTAGCATATTATAGCAATAGCCTAGTATGAATGTAGAGCATATCAAATGTGTTGTCAGTTTATTTACAGTATTGCATTTAGTTTCCACATTTATGTTGATATTATTACTCTTAATGTGAATGTGTCTTTTACAATAAAAGAGGATGTAATTTTGATGTAAAGTGTTCTAAGTATATTTAATGTGCTGTTGTGATTTTGTTTATTCTATTTTTTGTTTTCACATTCATGTTGCTGTGATTACTTATCATCTAAATGTGTTGTTTAAAATATAATAGCGGGTAAGTGTGATATAATGTAGTATTAATTCTAAGTCATTGAATTGAATATTGTTATTTTATTTACCTTATTGTATTGACGTTAATGGTTTTTAATAGCTTTGACGGAAAGCTTCATGTGCTGTATAATAGATGTTTTGGATTGTGTTGTATCTATGTGTATCCATTTTTGCAATTTTATTCACTACTATATTGTAATAGCAGCTTATGAGATCAACAAATGATATTAAAGTGGATCCTTTAACTGTTGATTTCAATATCAGCAATGAATTTTGTTAACACTAACTGCATGTGATACAACATTATGTATCACTAATAATGCTAAAATCTTCTTGCTAAGCTGTTTCTCTACCTATATGTTTAGCATTTTATAGAAATAGCCTAGTATGAATTTTGAGCATATCGAATGTGTTGTCAGTTTGTTTACAGTATTGCATTTGGTTTCCACATTTATGTTGGTATTATTACTTATAATGTGAATGTATAAGAGGATATAATTTTGATATAAAGTATTCTAAGTATATTTAATGTGCTGTTGTGATTTTGTTTATTCTATTTTTTGTTTTCACATTTATGTTGCTGTGATTACTTATCATCTAAATGTGATGTTTAAAATATAATAGCGGGTAAGTGTGATATAATGTAGTATTCATTCTAAGTCATTGAATTGAATATTGTTATTTTATTTACCTTATTGTATTGACGTTAATGGTTTTTAATAGCTTTGACGGAAAGCTTCATGTGCTGTACAATAGATGTTTTGGATTGTGTGGTATCTATGTGTATCCACTTTTGCAATTTTATTCACTACTATATTGTAAATGCAGCTTATGAGATCAACAAATGACATTAAAGTGGATCCTTTAACTGTTAATTTTTAATATCAGCAATGAATTTTATTAACACTAACTGCATGTGATACAGCATTAGATATCTCTAATAATGCTTAAATCTTCTTGCTAAGCTGTTTCTCTACCTATATGTTTAGTATATTATAGCAATAGCCTAGTATGAATGTTGAGCATATCAAATGTGTTGTCAGTTTGTTTACAGTATTTCATTTTGTTTCCACATTTATGTTGGTATAATTACTTTTAATGTGAATGTGCCCTTTACAATATAAAAGGATGTAATTTTGATATAAAGTATTCTAAGTATATTTAATGTGCTGTTGTGATTTTGTTTATTCTATTTTTTGTTTTCACATTTATGTTGCTGTGACTACTTATCATCTAAATGTGTTGTTTAAAATATAATAGCGGGTAAGTGTAATATAATGTAGTATTCATTCTAAGTCATTGAATTGAATATTGTTATTTTATTTACCTTATAGTATTGACATTAAAGTTTTGTAATGGCTTATACGGAAAGCTTCACATGCAGTACAATAGATGTTTTGGATTGTGTGGTATCTATGTGTATCCACTTTTGCATTTTTATTCACTAATATATTGTAATAGCTGGTTATGAGATCAACAAATGACATTAGAGTGGATTTTTTGAATACAAATTCCAATATCAGCAATGAATTTTATTAACACTAATTGCATGTGATACGACATTAGGTATCAATAATAATGCTTAAATCTTCTTGCTCAGCTGTTTCTCCATCTATATTTTTAGCATTTAATAACAAAAGCCTAGTATGAATTTTGAGCATATCGAATGTGTTGTCAGTTTGTTTACAGTATTGGATTTGGTTTCCACATTTATGTTGGTATTATTACTTATAATGTGAATGTGTCCTTTACAATATAAAAGGATGTAATTTTGATATAAAGTATTCTAAGTATATTTAATGTACTGTTGTGATTTTGTTTATTCTATGTTTTGTTTTCACATTTATGTTGCTGTGATTACTTATCATCTAAATGTATTGTTTAAAATATAATAGGTGGTAAGTGTGATATAATGTAGTATTCATTCTAAGTCATTGAATTGAATATTGTTATTTTATTTACCTTATTGTATTGACGATAAGTTTCTTTAATTCCTTAGACAGAAAGCTTTGCATGCTGTACAATAGATGTTTTGGATTGTGTGGTATCTATGTGTATCCACTTTTGCAATTTTATTCACTACTATATGGCAATAGCAGCTTATGAGATCAACAAATAACATTAAAGTGGATCCTTTTAACTGCTGATTTCAATATCAGCAATGAATTTTGTTAACACTTACTGCATGTGATATAATATTAGGTATCACTAATAAATATTCTTGCTAAGCTATATCTCTACCTACATCTTTAGCATTTTATAGCTATACCCTAGTGTGAATTTTGAGCATATAGAATGTTTTTTTTTCTCATTTTGTTTACAATATTGCATTTGGTTTCCACATTTATGTTGGTATTATTACTTATAATGTGAATGTGTCCTTTACAATATAAGAGGATGTAATTTTGATATAAAGTATTCTAAGTTTTAATGTGTTGTAGTGACTTTGTTTACTCTGTTGTTTTTTTTCACATTTATGTTGCTGTGATTGCTTGTCATCTGAATGCGTTATTAAATATAATAGTGGGTAAGTGTGATATAATGTAGTTTGAATTCTAAGTCTTTTGAACTGAATGTTGTTATTTTATTTATACCATTGTTTGTATTGATGTTAATAGTTTTTAATGCCTTGCTTTGGAAAATCAGCAGGCTATACCATATTTGTTTCGGATCGTATGATATCTATTTTGTATCCATTTTTTCTTTTTTGTTGTAATGTTATATGCAATCTATGAAAGCAACAAATGACATTAAAGTGCATGCATCCTATAACTGCCGATTCCTATAACAGTAATGAATTTTGTTAACCCCAACTGTGATTGCTATGGCATTGGGTATCTATCACTAATAATACTTAAAGCTTTTTGCTAGGTCTTTCTTTATGTGTATTTTGAAGATTGTATAGCCACAGCCTGGTATGAATTCTGAGCATATTGAATTTTTTTTACTGTATTTTTTTCTCGTTTCTGCATTTATGTTGCTGTTATTACTAGTCATCTGAATGTGTCCGTTACAATATAATAGGATGTAATTTTGATATAAAGTATTCTAAGTATATTTAATGTGTTGTTGTGATTTTGTTTATTCTATTTTTTGTTTTCACATTTATGTTCCTGTGATTAATTGTCGTCTGAATGTGTTGTTTAAAATATAATAGCCGGTAAGTGTGATATAATGTAGTATTCATTCTAAGTCATTGAATTGAAAATTGTTATTTTATTTACCTTATTGTATTGACGTTAATAGTTTTTAACAGCTTGGACAGAAAGCTTCGCATGCTGTATGAGAGATGTTTTGGATTGTATGGTATCTATGTGTATCCACTTTTACAGTTTTATTCACTACTATGATTATTGTAATAGTAGCTTATGAGATCAACAAATGACATTAAAGTGGATCCTTTAACTGCTCATTCCAAAATTTCAGCAATGAGTTTTGTTAACACTAACTGCATGTGATACGACATTAGATATCACTAATAATGCTTAAATCTTCTTGTTCAACTGTTTTCAAATTTGTGTTTATAATGTCCAATTGTTGAGAGTGATTTGCCTCATATTTTGTTTGAGTATATATAATATTGTCTAAGTTTGTAATATTACTAGTGTACTGATAACTGTTCCATCTAAGTATTGATATAGGTAATGTACTGATGTTATGATTCATGTTAATGTGATAATTAATATTATATTTAGAGTGGATCTACTGCAGTCATGTTAGCAGCAGAGAACAGACACCATGATGTTGTTTTGATTTTAACACAGAAAGGAGCCAATCTAGATCTTGTCAACAAAGTTAGTGTTCATGCGCACATGGTGTATGAGAAAGTTAATATAACTGACTTTCTCATATAACATGACTTTTTATACTTTTGTGGTTATATGAATATTGAAAGTAGAAAGAGGATGCAAAGACCTTGTCACAATATTAGAAAAAGTGTCATTTCTTTTTATAACATTTGTGTTAATCAGTTTTCATACCTATTCCTATCAGACACCATCAAATGTACAGACATCACTTTATCATTAATTTTTCAATAATCAATTGAGATGCAGACACAAAATAGCAGCGATGGACATGAATTGAAGAATAATTTGTTTAGCTTTGAATTATTCGATTTAAATTGTTTACAAATAGAGTTGTTGTGTACATACATACATAAGACAGCAATTGTCATGCATACTACTTGAATTTGTATCTGACTGGGTACTAAATAAATACATGAGATTGTGTTTTGGTTTTCTGACAGTGGTGATAGCATGATTTCATCTTGTTATAAAACTAGAGAGTATGAATAATTTATAGTCATAATGAATCCAGCAGTGGTATATTTCTGGAACTGGAATGCTTCTTGCTATTATTAACAAGTCTCCAATTGAAACGCTGACCTTTTTTATTGTACAGATTGTTATAGACCTATAGTTTGTGAGATGCAATAATTGTCAAAGAGAGATGATGTTGGTTAGACTTGTTTAAAATGTAATTAGAGAGCCCTTTGTTAATACAAAGATGATGATAGCTGATATGGTAAGCACATAAAGAGCAACATGTTCTATTTTTGTCAGATGGTGGTCTGTTTAGTCAATAGTATAGGTCTAAATTGTACTAATTTTCTGTTTGCATCTTGTTTATCAGTCCCTCATATTAAACTGTATATACTTTTAATTCATCTTGCATGAATTAGCCTTTAAAAATTTTAAAAATAATTAAGGCTTACTAGTAATAGATTTTGTCAAGTCTTACATGTACAACATGACTTACATGTAGACAATATATGAATGTAATATGTTATAATGTTAAGGACAATGTGCATGAATATAAGACAATAGACAGAGTTCATATGTTTTGTACTGTTATTGTAGAGTGTTAAGAGTTTCATTTTACAGTTGATTGATTGTGTGTTTTTTCTAATAGAGTGGATGGGCCGCTCTTCATTATGCAAGTTACAAAGGACATACAGACATTGTTGAAGTATTAGTCAACCATAATGCTGATATCAATGTTGTTACTACGGTAATTGAGATCACAATAATGAACCGTATCTTTATGTTGTGTGAATGGATAATAACTATTAGAGAAGACATAGCATAGATATTGTAATAATATAAGACCACTTTACCTAACTCAAAACAAGTACATAAAGCATGTGGTAGTAGCAGTATAAGGGCAGCATGATGTTTTTCTTAATTGTTCGTATTGTTGTCTTTGTGCATAGATAATTACAAAGCTAGAAGATTTAAAATATTATTTTATAGAGAAATTAATGTTTTTTCCTAAGGTATATGCTTTTAGAAATTTTATTTCAAGTGCTTTAAGAATGATACTAGTAGTTTATACAGAGCTTGTAGTAATTTCTGACATTTACTTCATTTTTTCAAAATATTCTTATTTGGATTTATTTGAAATTATTTTGCATGGTTTGTGCATCCATTATGAATTTTGTTAACCCTAACTGTGATTGGTATGACATTGGGTATCTATCACTAATAATGCTTGAAGCTTCTTGTTAGGTTTATTTTAGGTATATTTTGTGCATTTTATCTATCTTTAGCCTGAGTATGAATTCTGAGCATATGAATGTGTTGTTGTCATTTTTTTTACAATATTGCATTTGGTTTTCAAACTTATGTAGCTGTTATTACTTATAATCTGAATGTGTCCTTGCAATATATTTTTAAATTTTTAAATTTTTATTTTTTATATTGAATATGTTGTTTTGATTTTGTTTACTTTATTGTTTTTTGGACATTTATGTTCCTGTGATTACTGGATTTGGTTTCCACATTTATGTTGATATAATTATGCTTAAAACTTTTGCTAAGCTGTTTCTCTATCTATATGTTTAGTATTTTATTACAATAGCCTAGAATGAATTTTGAGCATATCGAATGTGTTGTCAGTTTGTTTACAGTATAGGATTTGGTTTCCACATTTATGTTGGTATTATTACTTATAATGTGGATGTGTCCTATACAATATAAAAGGATGTAATTTTGATATAAAGTATTCTAAGTATATTTAATGTGCTGTTGTGATTTTGTTTTATTCTATTTTTTGTTTCCACACTTTATGTTGCTGTGATTACTTATCATCTAAATGTGTTGCTCAAAATATAATAGTCGGTAAGTGTGATATAATGTAGTATTCATTGTAAGTCATTGAATTGAATATTGTTATTTTATTTACCTTATTGTATTGACGTTAATTGTTTTTAATGCCTTTTAAGGAAGCTTCACGTGCTATACAATAGATGTTTTGGATTGTGTGGTATCTATGTGTATCCACTTTTGCAATTTTATTTGCAACTATATTGTAATAGCAGCTTATGAGATCAACACATGACATTAAAGTGGATCCTTTAACTGTTGATTTCAATATCAGCATGGATTTTGTTAGCACTAACTGCATGTGATAAGACATTAGGTATCACTAATAATGCTCAAATGTTGTTCCTAAGCTGTTTCACTATCTATATGTTTAGCATTTTACAAAAAAATAGCCTAGTATGAATTTTGAGCATATCGAATGTGTTTTCAGTTTGTTTACAGTATTGGATTTGGTTTCCACATTTATGTTGGTATTATTACTTTTGATGTGAATGTGTCCTTTACAATATAAGAGGATGTAATTTTGATATAAAGTATCTAAGTATATTTAATGTGCTGTTGTGATTTTGTTTATTCTATTTTTTATTTTCACATTTATGTTGCTGTGATTACTTATCATCTAAATGTGTTGTTTAAAATATAATAGCGGGTAAGTGTGATATAATGTAGTATTCATTCTAAGTGTTTGAATTGAATATTGGTATTTGATTTACCTTATTGTATTGATGTTAATGGTTTTTAATAGCTTTGACGGAAAGCTTCACGTGCTGTACAATAGATGTTTTGGATTGTGTGGTATCTATGTGTATTCACTTTTGCAATTTTATTCATTACTATATTGTAATAGCAGCTTATGAGATCAACATATGACATTAAAGTGGATCCTTTAACTGTTGATTACAATATCAGCAATGGATTTTGTTAACACTAACTGCATGTGATACGACATTAGATATCACTAATAATGATTAAATCTTCTTGCTCAGTTGTTTCTCTATCCTATATGTTTAGTATTTTTATAGCAAAAGCCTAATGTGAATTTTGAGTATATAGAATGTGTTGTCAGTTTATTTACAGTATTGGATTTTGTTTCCACATTTATGTTGGTATTATTACTTATAATGTGAATGTGTCCTTTACAATATAATAGGATGTAATTTTGATATAAAGTATTCTAAGTATATTTAATGTGCTGTTGTGATTTTGTTTATTCTATTTTTGTTTTCACATTTATGTTTGCTGTGATTACTTATCATCTAAATGTGTTGTTTAAAATATAATAGCGGGTAAGTGTGATATAATGTAGTATTCATTCTAAGTCATTGAATTGAATATTGTTATTTTATTTACCTTATTGTATTGATGTTAATGGTTTTTAATGCCTCTTAAGGAAAGCTTCACGTGCTATACAATAGATGTTTTGGATTGTGTGTATATATGTGTGTCCACTTTTGCAATTTTATTTGCAACTATATTGTAATAGCAGCTTATGATATCAACACATGACATTAAAGTGGATCCTTTAACTGTTAATTTTTAATATCAGCAATGAATTTTATTAACACTAACTACATGTGATACGACATTAGTTATTACTAATAATTCTAAAATGTTGTTCCTTATCTGTTTCACTATCTATATGTTTTAGCATTTTACAAAAAAATAGCCTAGTATGAATTTTGAGCATATTGAATTTTCAGTTGGTTTACGGTATTGCATTTGGTTTCCACATTTATGTCGGTATTATTACTTTTAATGTGAATGTGACCTTTACAATATAATAGTATGAAATTTTGATATAAAGTATTCTAAGTATATTTCATGTACTGTTGTGATTTGTTTTTTATTCAATTTTTTATTTCACATTTATGTTGCTGTGATTACTTATCATCTAAATGTGTTGCACAAAATATAATAGGAGGTAAGTGTGATATAATGTAGTATTAATTCTAAGTCTTTAAATTGAATATTGTTATTTTATTTACCTTATTGTATTGATGTTAATGGTTTTTAATAGCTTTGACGGAAAGCTTCACGTGCTGCACAATTGATGTTTTGGATTGAGTGGTATCTATGTGTATCCACTTTTTGCAATTTTATTCGCTAGTATATTGTAATAGCATCTTATGAGATCAACATATGACATTTAAAGTTGATCCTTTAAAAGTTGATTTCAATATCAGCAATGAATTTTGTTAACTCTAACTGCATGTGATAAGACATTAGGTATCACTAATAATGCTCTAATGTTCTTGCTATGCTGTTAACTATCTATATGTTTAGCATTTTATAGAAATAGCCTAGGATGAATTTTGAGCATATAGAATGTGTTGTCATTTTTGTTTACAGTATTGCATTCCATTTCCACATTTATGTTGGTATTATTACTTATAATGTGAATGTGTCCTTTACAATATAATAGTATGAAATTTTGATATAAAGTATTCTAAGTATATTTCATGTACTGTTGTGATTTGTTTATTCTATTTTTTTTTTTTTCACATTTATGTTGCTGTGATTACTTATCATTTAAATGTGTTGCACAAAATATAATAGGAGGTAAGTGTGATATAATGTAGTATACATTCTACGTCTTTAAATTGAATATTGTTATTTTATTTACCCTATCGTATTGACGTTAATGGTTTTTAATGCCTTGAACGGAAAGGTTCACATGCTGTTCAATTGACGTTTTTGGGTTGTGTGTGTATCTATTTGTATTCACTTTTGCAATTTTAGTTCATAGATCTATATTGTAATAGCAGTTTATGAGATCATAACATATGACATTAAACTTGATCCTTTAACTGTTGATTTCAATATCAGCAATGAATTTTGTTAACACTAACTGCATGTGATAAGACAGTGCCCTTTACAATGTAATAGGATGTAATTTTGATATAAAGTATTCTAAGTATATTTAATGTGCTGTTGTGATTTTGTTTATTCTATTTTTTGTTTTCACATTTATGTTGCTGTGATTACTTATCATCTAAATGTGTTGTTTAAAATATAATAGTGGTAAGTGTGATATATGTAGTATTCATTCTAAGTCATTGAATTGAATGTTGTTATTTTATTTACCTTATTGTATTGACGTTAATGGTTTTTAATGCCTTTTAAGGAAAGCTTCACGTGCTGTACAATAGATGTTTTGATTGAGTGGTATCTATGTGTATCCACTTTTACAGTTTTTATTCATTACGATTATTGCAAATAGCAGCTTATGAGATCAACAAATGACATTAAAGTTGATCATTTAACTTTAATTCCAATATCAGCAATGAATTTTGTTAACACTAACTGTATGTGATACGACATTAGGTATCTCTAATAATGCTAAAATGTTCTTGCTAAGCTGTTTCTCTACCTTTATTTATAGCATTTTATAGCTATACCCTAGTGTGAATTTTGAGCATATAAATGTTTTTTTTCTCATTTTGTTTACAGTAATGCTTTTGGTTTCCACATTTATGTTGATAATATTACTTATAATGTGAATGTGTCCTTTACAATATAAGTGGATGTTTTTTGATATAAAGTATTCTAAGTTTATTTAATGTGCTGTTGTGACTTTGTTTATTCTATTTTTTATTTTCACATTTATGTTGCTGTGATTACTTATCATCTAAATGTGTTGCTCAAAATATAATAGCAGGTGAGTGTGATATAATGTAGTATGAATTCTAAGTCTTTGAATTGAATATTGTTATTTTATTTACCTTATTGTATTGACGTTAATGTTTTTTTAATGCCTGAACGGAAAGGTTCACATGCTGTTCAATTGACGTTTTTGGGTTGTGTGGTATCTATTTGTATTCACTTTTGCAATTTTATTCACTACTATATTGTAATAGCAGTTTATGAGATCAACATATGACATTAAAGTTGATCCCAACTGTTGATTTCAATATCAGCAATTTTTTTAACACTAACTGTATGTTATATGACATTAGGTATCACTAATAATGCTAAAATATTCTTGCTAAGCTGTTTCTCTACCTACATCTTTAGCATTTTATAGCTATACCCTAGTGTGAATTTTGAGCATATAGAATGTGTTTTTTTCTCATTTTGTTTACAGTATTGCATTTGGTTTCCACATTTATGTTGGTAATATTACTTATAATGTGAATGTGTCCTTTACAATATAAGAGGATGTAATTTTGATATAAAGTATTCTAGTATATTTAATGTGTCATTTTGTAGTGACTTTGTTTACTCTGTATTGTTGTTTTTTTCACATTTATGTTGCTGTGATTATTTGTCATCTGAATGCGTTGTTAAATATAAATAGTGGGTAAGTGTGATATAATGTAGCATGAATTCTAAGTATTTTGAATTGAATGTTGTTATTTTATTTCCCCATTGTTTGTATGGATGTTAATAGTTTTTAATGTCTTGCTTTGGAAAATCAGCAGCTATACTATATTTGTTTTGGATCATATGATATCTATTTTGTATCCACTTTTTTGTTGTTGTTATAATGTTTATATGCAATCTATGAAAGCAACAAATGACATTAAAGTGCATGCATCCTATAACTGCCGATTCCTATAACAGTAATGAATTTTGTTAACCCCAACTGTGATTGCTATGGCATGGGTATCTATCACTAATAATACTTAAAGCTTTTTTTTAAAGTCTTTCTTTATGTGTATTTTGAAGATTGTATAGCCACAGCCTGATATGAATTCTGAGCATATTGAATGTTTTTTTACTGTATTGTTTTTTGTTTCTGCATTTTATGTTGCTGTTATTACTAGTCATCTGAATGTGTCCGTCACAATATAGTAGAATGTAATTTTTATATAATGTATTCTAAAGTATATTCAATATGTTGTTGTGATTTTTTTTACTCTATTGTTTTTGTTTCTAACATTTATGTTGCTGTGGTTATTGTTGTCTGAATGTGTTGTTTAAAATATAATAGGCGGTAAGTTTGATATAATGTAGTATTCATTCTAAGTCTTTGAATTGAAAATTGTTATTTTATTTACCTTATTGTATTAACGTTAATGGTTTTTAATGCTTGGACAGAAAGCTTCGCATGCTGTACGAGAGATGTTTTGGATTGTATGGTATCTATGTGTATCCACTTTTACAGTTTTATTCACTACTATGATTATTGTAATAGTAGCTTATGAGATCAATAAATGACATTAAAGTGATATCCTTTAAAACTGCTCATTCCAATTTCAGCAATGAATTTTTGTAAACACTAACTGCATGTGATACGACATTAGATATCACTAGTAATGCTTAAATCTTCTTGTTCAGCTGTTTCTCTACCTAGTATATGTTTAGCATTGTATAGCTATAGCCTAGCATGAATTTTTGAGCATATCAAATGTGTTGTCAGTTTGGTTTACAGTATTGCATTTGGTTTCCACATTTATGTTGATATTATTACTTATAATGTGAATGTGTCCTATACAATATAAGATTGTAATTTTGATATAAATTATTCTAAGTATATTTAATATGTTGTTGTGATTTTGTTAATTCTATTGTTTTGTTTCTAACATTTATGTTGCTGTGATTACTTGTCATCTGAATGTGTTGTTTAAAATATAATAGGCGGTAAGTGTGATATAATGTAGTATGAATTCTAAGTCTTTTGAATTGAATGTTGTTATATTTATTTGCCTTATTGTTTGTATTGACGTTAATGATTTTTAATGGTTTGCATGGGAAGCTTGGCAGTCTGTAGTATAAATGTTTTGGAATGTGTGGTATCTATGTGTATCCACTTTTGTAATTTTATTATGTCATTGTATGCAAGCTTTAAGACCAAGAAGTGGCAATGAAATTCATCCTTTAATTGTAGATCCTTTGAGATGCCAATAAATTTTGTGATCCCAATCTGTGAATGTGAGCAGATTAAGTGTTTCTTAGAATGCTTAAAGTTTCTTGCTAGTTTGTTTCTCTGCCTATTGTTTTATCATTTTAAAACTATAGTCATGCATAGACATTGTAGCTAATAATGCAATGTAGATCTAGTCAGTTTAAGTCAGTATCTTAAAAAAATTAAGGGAGGACATTTAATAATAATTTCGTTACTCTTTTACAAACTTTAATGCTTTTTTATCCATTGTTTGTTCACAGTATTTAGTATTGGTTAGAATTGTCTTATTATTCTTCTAACAATTAACTACTTTTCCTCTATGTTACTGAAAAGTATTTTTTTTTACTACAGTCACAAACTAGTTTGAAGTTTCGAATTTGTGTTTGTAATGTCCAATTGTTGAGAGTGATTTGCCTCATGTTTTGTTTGAGTATATATAATATTGTCTAAGTTTGTAATGTTACTAGTGTACTGATAACTGATCCATCTAAGTATTGGTATAGGTAATATACTGATGTTATGATTCATGTTAATGTGATAATTAATAATATATTTAGAGTGGATCTACTGCAGTCATGTTAGCAGCAGAGAAAGAGACACCAAGATGTTGTTTTGATTTTAACACAGAAAGGAGCCAATCTAGATCTTGTCAACAAAGTTAGTGTTCATGCGCTCATGGTGTATGAGAAAAGTCAATATAACTGACTTTCTCATATAACATGACTTTTTATACTTTTGTGGTTATATGAATATTGAAAGTAGAAAGAGGATGCAAAGACCTTGTCACAATATTAGAAAAAAGTGTCATTTGTTTTTATAACATTTGTGTTGATCAGTTTTCATACCTATTCCTATCAGACACCATCAAATGTACAGACATCACTTTTTCATAAATTTTTCAATAATCAATTGAGATGCAGACACCAAAATAGCAGCAATGGACATGAATTGAAGAATCATTTGTTTAGCTTTGAATTATTCGATTTAAATTGTTTACAAATAGAATTGTTGTGTACATACATAGGACAGCAATTGTCATGCATACTACTTGAATTTGTATCTCACTGAATAAAAAACATGAAATTGTTTTTTTGTTTTCTGACAGTGGTGATAGCATGATTTCATCTTGTCGTAAAACTAGAGAGTATTGAATAATTTTAATGGTCATAATGAATCCAGCAGTGGTATATTTCTGGAACTGGAATGCTTCTTGCTATTATTAACAAGTTCCCAATTGAAACGCTGACCTTTTTTATTGTACAGATTGTTATAGACCTATAGTTTGTGAGATGCAATATTGTCAAAGAGAGATGATGTTGGTTAGATTGTTTAAAAATATAATTAGAGAGCCCTTTGTTAATACAAAGATGATGATAGCTGATATGGTAAGCACATAAAGAGCAACATGTTCTATTTTTGTCAGATGGTGGTCTGTTTAGTCAATAGTATAGGTCTAAATTGTACTAATTTTCTGTTTGCATCTTGTTTATCAGTCCCTCATATTAAACTGTATATACTTTAATTCATCTTGCATGAATTAGTGTTTAAAAATTTTTAAAAATAATTAAGGCTTACTAGTAATAAATTTGTCAAGTCTTACATGTACAACATGACTTACATGTAGACAATATATGAATGTAATATTTTATAATGTTAAGGACAATGCACATGAATATAAGACAATAGACAGAGTTCATATGTTTGTACTGTTATTGTAGAGTGTTAAGAGTTTCTTTTTACAGTTGATTGATTGTGTGTTTTTTCTAATAGAGTGGATGGGCAGCTCTTCATTATGCAAGTTTCAATGGACATACAGACATCGTTGAAGTATTAGTCAACCATAATGCTGATATCAATGTTGTTACTACGGTAATTGAGATCACAATAATGAACCGTATTCTTTATGTTGTATGAATGGATAATAACTATTAGAGAAGACATAGCATAGATATTGTAATAATATAAGACCACTTTTCCTAACTGTAACAAGTACATAAAGCATGTGGTAGCAGTAGCAGTATAATGTTTGTATAATGTATGTATAATGTTAATGTTTTTCCCTAAGGTATATGCTTTTAGAATTTTTATTTCAAGTGCTTTAAGAATGATACTAGTAGTTTTATACAGAGCTTTGAGTAGCTTCTGACATTTACTTCATTTTTTCAAAATATTCTTATTTGGATTTATTTGAAATTATTTTGCATGGTTTGTGCACATTCTCAAATGAAAGTACTAATTTTCTATCTAAGTTAAGAGTTTAAACTTGAAACATCTTGTTATGGTTTGCTGGTACAAGTAAACATTATGAGAAATAACCGTCATGCTCTTGATATTGTGTCTGTTATGTATAGATGTTCATGCTGTGATTTTAGTACCATCCCTACATTTAATGAGAAAGTTTTCAATTATATGCTACAATTGTAGCACAACAATGAGTTAGTAATCTAAAGGAATAGATTGTCTTGTTCAGACCTCTCCATGTGAAATGATTGATATCAACAAAAATCTTGTATTGTGGACTTCCGTTTTTAGAGCATATACTCATAAATCCATTATAAGATTAGAGTTCTACTTTTTATTCCATCAATTGGAAGTTTATATTGAGACTTATCTCATTTGTCTGGCTTTTATTGTTGATGTGAAATTCTATACATAAGTTATACAATGCTGTCGTAAGTTGTAGTACATTGATACCTACAATTTTAGCAAAGAAATAGAAAGAATGAAGAAAAAAAACTTCAAGTTTACCTAGCCAAAGTCTACTAAAGATTATAGATTCTATCAAATGAAAACATTTAATGCCTTGCATGGGAACTTGGCAGACTGTAGTATAATTGTTTGGATTATGTGGTATCTATATTTATCCACTTTCCAATAATATTTATTTATAATTGTTAGTGCAAGCTATGAGATCAAAACTGACATTAAAATAGATTCATCCTGTAACTGCTGATTCCGAATATTAGAAATGAATTTTGTTAACCCTAACTTTGATTGCTATGACATTGGGCATCTATCACTAATAATGGTTGAAGCTTCTTGCTAGGTTTATTTTCAGGTATATTTTGGAGATTTTATCTATCTATACCCTGAGTATGAATTCTGAGCACATCAATGTGTTGTTGTCATTTTTTTACAATATTGCACTTACTTTCCACATTTATGTTGCTATTATTACTTTTAATGTGAACATGTCCTTTACAACATAAGAGTATGTACTTTTTGATATAATGTATTCTAAGTATATATTTAAGGTGTTGTTTTGATTTTGTTTACTCTATTGTTTGTTTTTTCACATTTATATTCCTGTGATTACTTGTCATCTGAATGTGTTGTTTAAAATATTAAAGGAGGTAAGTGTGATATAATGTAGTATGAATTTTAAGTCTTTTGAATTGAATGTTGTTATTTTATTTACCTTATTGTATTGACGTAATTTGTTTTTAACACCTCCATAGAAACCTTAACAGGATGTGTAGTATAATTGTTTTGTATTATGTGTTATCTATATTTATTATATTTATCCACTTTTCCAATTTTTATTAATTATAATTGTTAGTGCAAGCTATGAGATCAAAAGTGACATTAAAGTACATTCATCCTGTAACTGGTAATTCCCAATATTAGCAATGAATTTTGTAACCCTAACTATGAATCTATGATTGGTATGACATTGGGTATCTATCACTAATAATGCTTGAAGCTTCTTGCTAGGTTTATTTTTAGGTATATTTTGTGCATTTTATCTATCATTAGCCTAAGTATGAATTCTGAGCATATGAATGTGTTGTTGTCATTTTTTTACAATATTGCATTTGGGTTTTCAAACTTATGTAGCTGTTATTACTTATAATGTGAATGTGTCCTTGCAATATATTTTTTAATTTTTTAATTTTTATTTTTTATATTGAATATGTTGTTTGGTTTTGTTTACTTTATTGTTTTTTTGGACATTTATGTTCCTGTGATTACTTGTCATCTGAACATGTTGTTTAAAATATAATAGTGGGTAAGTGTGATATAATATAGTATGAATTCAAAGTCTTTTGAATTAAAAGTTTGTTATTTTATTTACCCTATTGTATTGATGTTATTGGTTTTTAATGCCTTTATAGGAAGCTTGGCAGAGTATAGTATAATTGTTTTGGATTGTGTGTAATCTATGTGTATCCACTTTTGTATTATTTTCACATGTTATTGCAACATATGAGAGCAACAAATATGACAATTAATGCATTAACCAATATCAACAAAAAGTTTTGTTCACTCTAACTGTAATTGGTATGACATTAGGTATCGCTAATTATGCTTAAAACTTTTTCCTCAGCTGTTTCTCTACCTATATTTGATCAGTTTTTATAGCTATAGCCTAGTATGAATTTTTAGCATATCGAATGTGTTGTCAGTTGGTTTATGGTATTGCATTTGGTTTCCACATTTATGTTGGTATTATTACTTATAATGTGAATGTGTTTACAATATAAGAGATTGTAATTTTGATATAAAGTATTCTAAGTATATTTAATGTGTTGTTATGATTTTGTTATAATATAGTATTCATTCTAAGTCTTTGTATTAAATATTTTTATTTTATTTACCTTATTGTATTGACATTAATGGTTTTAAATGCTTGGACGGAAAGCATCACATGCTGTACAATAGATGTTTTAGATTGTGTGGTATCTATGGTTATCCACTTTTGCAATTTTATTCATTACTATATGGCAATAGCAGCTTATGAGCAACAAATGACATTAAAGTGGATCCTTAAGTGTTAATTTCAATATCAGCAATGAATTTTGTTAATACTACCTGCATGGTATCACTAAAACGCTAAAACGTTCTCGCTAAGCTGTTTCACTATCAATATCTTTAGCATTTTATTACAATATCCTAGTATGAATGTTGAGCATATTGAATGTTGTTGTCTGTTTTTTTACAGTATTGCATTTGGTTTCCACATTTATGTTGGTAATAATTACTTATAATGTGAATGTGTCCTTTACAATATAATAGGATATATTTTTGATATAAAAATAAAAGTATATTTAATGTGCTCTTGTGATTTTGTTTTATTCTATTTTTTATTTTCACATTTATGATGCTGTGATTACTTATCATCTAAATGTGTTGTTTAAAATATAATAGCGGGTAAGTGTGATATAATGTAGTATTCATTCTAAGTCATTGAATTGAATATTGTTATTTTATTTACCTTATTGTATTGACGTTAATGGTTTTTAATAGCTTGGACGGAAAGCTTCACGTGCTGTACAATAGATGTTTTAGATTGTGTGGTATCTATGTGTATCCACTTTTGCAATTTTATTCACTACTATATGGCAATAGCAGCTTATGAGATCAACAAATGGCATTAAAGTGGATCCTTTTAACTACTGATTTCAATATCAGCAATGAATTTTTTTAACACTAACTGCATGTGATACGACATTAGATATCACTAATAATGCTTAAATTTTCTTGCTAAGCTGTTTCTCTACCTATGTGTTTAGCATTTCATAGCAATAGCCTAGTATGAATTTTGAGCATATCGAATGTGTTGTCAGTTTGTTTACAGTATTGGATTTGGTTTCCACATTTATGTTGGTATTATATTTATATTGTGAATGTGTCCTTTACAATATAATAGAATGTAATTTTGATATAAAGTTTTCTAAGTATATTTAATGTGCTATTGTGATTTTGTTTATTCTATATTTTTTTTCACATTTATGTTGCTGTGATTATTTATCATCTAAATGTGTTGTTTAAAATATAATAGCGGGTAAGTGTGATATAATGTAGTATTCATTCTAAGTGGTTGAATTGAATATTGTTATTTTATTTACCTTATTGTATTGACGTTAATGGTTTTTAATAGCTTTGACGGAAAGCTTCACGTGCTGTATAATAGATGTTTTAGATTGTGTGGTATCTATGTGTATCCACTTTTGCAATTTTATTCACTACTATATTGTAATAGCTGGTTATGAGATCAACAAATGACATTAAAGTTGATCCTTTAGCTGTTGATTTCAATATTAGCAATGAATTTTGTTAACACTAACTGGATGTGAAACGACATTAGATATCTCTAATAATGCTAAAATATTCTTGCTAAGCTGTTTCTCTACCTATGTCTTTTGCATTTTATAGCAATATCCTAGTGTGAATTTTGAGCATATCGAATGTGTTGTCAGTTTGTTTACAGTATTGCATTTGTTTTCCACATTTATGTTGGTATTATTACTTATAATGTGACTGTGTCCTTTACAATACAAGAGGATGTAATTTTTTATATAAAGTATTCTAAGTATATCTAATGTGCTGTTGTGATTTTGTTTATTCCATTTTTTGTTTTCACATTTATGTTGCTGTGATTACTTATCATCTAAATGTGTTGTTTAAATTATAATAGGAGGTAAGTGTGATATAATGTAGTTTTCATTCTAAGTCATTGAATTGAATATTGTTATTTTATTTATCTTATTGTATTGACGTTAATGGTTTTTAATAGCTTGGACGGAAAGGTTCACGTGCTTTAAAATAGATGTTTTGGATTATGTGATATCTAAGTGTACCGACTTTTACAGTTTTATTCACTACTATGATTATCATAATAGCAGCTTATGAGATCAACAAATGACATTAAAGTTGATCCTTTAACTGTTGATTTCAATATCAGCAATGAATTTTGTTAATACTAACTGCATTTGAAACGGCATTAGATATCTCTAATAATGCTAAAATATTCTTGCTAAAGCTGTTTCTCCACATACATCTTTAGCATTTTATAGCAATAGCCTAGTATGAATTTGAGCATATAGAAAGTGTTGTCAGTTTGTTTACAGTATTGGATTTGGTTTCCAAATTTATGTTGGTATTATTACTTATAATGTGAATGTGTCCTTTACAATATAATAGGATGTAATTTTGATATAGAGTTTTCTAAGTATATTAAATATGCTATTGTGATTTTGTTTATTCTATTTTTTGTTTTCACATTTATGTTGCTGTGATTACTTATCATGTAAATGTGTTGTTTAAATATTATAGCGGGTAAGTGTGATATAATGTAGTATTCATTCTAAGTCATTGAATTGAATATTGTTATTTTATTTACCTTATTGTATTAACGTTAATGGTTTTAATGGCTTGGATGGAAAGCTCCACGTGCTGTACAATAGATGTTTTGGATTGTGTGATATCTATGTGTATCCACTTTGCGATTTTATTCGCTACTATATTGTAATAGCAGGTTATGAGGTCAACAAATGACATTAAAGTGGATCCTTTAACTATTGATTTCAATATCAGCAATGAATTTTGTTTACACTAACTGGATGTGATACGATATTAGATATCACTAATAATGCTAAAATATTCTTGCTAAGCTTTTTCTCTACATGCATCTTTAGCATTTTATAGCAATAGCCTAGTATGAATTTTGAGCATATAGAAAGTGTTGTCAGTTTGTTTACAGTATTGGATTTAATTTCCACATTTATGTTGGTATTATTACTTATAATGTGAATGTGTCCTTTACAATATAAGAGGATGTAATTTGATATGAATTATTCTAAGTATATTAAATGTGTTGTTATGATTTTGTTTATTCTATTTTTTGTTTTCTCATTTATGTTGCTGTGATTATTTATCATCTAAATGTATTGTTTAAAATATAATAGGTGGTAAGTGTGATATAATGTAGTATTCATTCTAAGTGCTTGAATTGAATATTGTTATTTTATTTACCTTATTGTATTGACGTTAATGGTTTTTAATGCCTTTTACAGAAAGGTTCATGTGCTGTACAATAGATGTTTTGGATTGTGTGGTATCTATGTGTATCCATTTTTGCAATTTTATTCGCTACTATATTGTAATAGCAGCTTATGAGATCAACACATGACATTAAAGTTGATCCTTTAACTGTTGATTTCAATATCAGCAATGAATTTTGTTAACACTAACTGCATGTGATAAGACATTAGGTATCACTAATAATGCTAAAATGTTCCTGCTAAGCTGTTTCACTATCTATATGTTTAGCATTTTACAAAAAATAGCCTAATATGAATTTTGAGCGTATAGAAAGTGATGTCAGTTCGTTTACAGTATTGCATTTTGGTTTCCACTTTATGTTGGTATTATTACTTATAATGTGAATGTGTCCTTTACAATATAATAGGATGTAATTTTGATATAAAGTTTACTAAGCATACTGAATGTGCTGTTGTGATTTTGTTTATTCTATTTTTTGTATCCACATTTATGTTGCTGTGATTTCCTTATCATCTAAATGTGTTGTTTAAAATATAATAGCGGGTAAGTGTGATATAATGTAGTATTCATTCTAAGTCTTTGAATTGAATTTTGTTATTTTATTTACCTTATTGTATTGACATTAATGGTTTTGAATGGCTTGGACAGAAAGCTTCACATGCTGAACAATAGATGTTTTTGATTGTGTGGTATCTATGTGTATCCATTTTTGCAATTTTATTCACTAATATATTGTAATAGCAGCTTATGAGATCAACAAATGACATTAAAGTTGATCCTTTAGCTGTTGATTTCAATATTAGCAATGAATTTTGTTTACACTAACTGCATGTGATATGACATTAGATATCACTAATAATGCTAAAATGTTCTTGCTATGCTGTTAACTATCTATATGTTTACCATTTTATAGCAATAGCCTAGTATGATTTTGAGCATATCGAATGTGTTGTCAGTTTGTTTACAGTATTGCATTTAGTTTCCACATTTATGTTGGTATTATTACTTATAATGTGAATGTGTCCTTTACAATATAATAGGATGTAATTTTGATATAAATTATTCTAAGTTTATTTCATGTGCTGTTGTGATTTTGTTTATTCTATTTTTTGTTTTCACATTTATGTTGCTGTGATTACTTGTCATCTAAATGTGTTGTTTCAAATATAATAGGAGGTAAGAGTGATATAATGTAGTATTCATTCTAAGTCATTGAATTGAATATTGTTATTTCATTAACCTATTGTATTGACGTTAATGGTTTTTAATGCCTTTTACAGAAAGCTTCGCATGCTGTAGAATAGATGTTTTAGATTGTGTGGTATCTATGTGTATCCACTTTTGCAATTTTATTTGGTACTTTATTGTAATAGCAGCTTATGAGATCAACACATGGACATTAAAGTGGATCCTTTAACTACTGATTTCAATATAAGCAATGAATTTTGTTAACATTAATTGCATGTGATAAGACATTAGGTATCACTAATAATGCTAAAATGTTCCTGCTAAGCTGTTTTCACTATCTATATGTTTAGCATTTTACAAAAAATAGCCTAATATGAATTTTGAGCGTATAGAAAGTGATGTCAGTTCGTTTACAGTATTGCATTTGGTTTCCACTTTATGTTGGTATTATTACTTATAATGTGAATGTGTCCTTTACAATATAATAGGATGTAATTTTGATATAAAGTTTACTAAGCATACTGAATGTGCTGTTGTGATTTTGTTTATTCTATTTTTTGTATCCACATTTATGTTGCTGTGATTTCCTTATCATCTAAATGTGTTGTTTAAAATATAATAGTGGGTAAGTGTGATATAATGTAGTATTCATTCTAAGTCTTTGAATTGAATTTTGTTATTTTATTTACCTTATTGTATTGACATTAATGGTTTTGAATGGCTTGGACAGAAAGCTTCACATGCTGAACAATAGATGTTTTTGATTGTGTGGTATCTATGTGTGTATCCATTTTTGCAATTTTATTCACTAATATATTGTAATAGCAGCTTATGAGATCAACAAATGACATTAAAGTTGATCCTTTAGCTGTTGATTTCAATATTAGCAATGAATTTTGTTTACACTAACTGCATGTGATATGACATTAGATATCACTAATAATGCTAAAATGTTCTTGCTATGCTGTTAACTATCTATATGTTTACCATTTTATAGCAATAGCCTAGTATGATTTTGAGCATATCGAATGTGTTGTCAGTTTGTTTACAGTATTGCATTTAGTTTCCACATTTATGTTGGTATTATTACTTATAATGTGAATGTGTCCTTTACAATATAATAGGATGTAATTTTGATATAAATTATTCTAAGTTTATTTCATGTGCTGTTGTGATTTTGTTTATTCTATTTTTTTGTTTTCACATTTATGTTGCTGTGATTACTTGTCATCTAAATGTGTTGTTTCAAATATAATAGGAGGTAAGAGTGATATAATGTAGTATTCATTCTAAGTCATTGAATTGAATATTGTTATTTCATTAACCTTATTGTATTGACGTTAATGGTTTTTAATGCCTTTTACAGAAAGCTTCGCATGCTGTAGAATAGATGTTTTAGATTGTGTGGTATCTATGTGTATCCACTTTTGCAATTTTATTTGGTACTTTATTGTAATAGCAGCTTATGAGATCAACACATGACATTAAAGTGGATCCTTAACTACTGATTTTCAATATAAGCAATGAATTTTGTTAACATTAATTGCATGTGATAAGACATTAGGTATCACTAATAATGCTAAAATGTTGTTTCTAAGCTGTTTCACTATCTATATGTTTAGCATTTTACAAAAAAATAGCCTAGTGTGAATTTTGAGCATATGAATGTGTTGTCAGTTTGTTTATGGTATTGCTTTTGGTTTCCACATTTATTTTGGTATTATTAATTATAATGTGAATGTGTCCTTTACAAAATAATAGGCTGTAATTTTGATATAAAGTATTTTAATTTTATTTAATGTGCTGTTGTGATTTTGTTTATTCTATTTTTTGTTTTCACATTTATGTTGCTGTGATTACTTATTATCTAAATGTGTTGTTTAAAAATATAATAGGAGGTAAGAGTGAAATAATGTAGTATTCATTCTAAGTCATTGAATTGAATATTGTTATTTTATTTACCTTATTGTATTGATGTTAATGGTTTTTAATACCCTTTACAGAAAGCTTCACATGCTGTACAATAGATGTTTTGGATTGTGTGGTATCTATGTTTATCACTTTTTGCAATTTTATTCGCTACTATATTGTAATAGCAGCTTATGAGATCAACATATGACATTAAAGTGGATCCTTTAACTGTTGATTTCAATATCAGCAATGAATATGTTAACACTAACTACATGTGATACGACATTAGATATCACTAATAATGCTTAAATTTTCTTGCTAAGCTGTTTCTCTACCTATGTGTTTAGCATTTCATAGCAATAGCCTAGTATGAATTTTGAGCATATCGAATGTGTTGTCAGTTTGTTTACAGTATTGGATTTGGTTTCCACATTTATGTTGGTATTATTATTTATATTGTGAATGTGTCCTTTACAATATAATAGAATGTAATTTTGATATAAAGTTTTCTAAGTATATTTAATGTGCTATTGTGATTTTGTTTATTCTATATTTTTTTTCACATTTATGTTGCTGTGATTATTTATCATCTAAATGTTGTTTAAAATATAATAGCGGGTAAGTGTGATATAATGTAGTATTCATTCTAAGTGGTTGAATTGAATATTGTTATTTTATTTACCTTATTGTATTGACGTTAATGGTTTTTAATAGCTTTGACGGAAAGCTTCACGTGCTGTATAATAGATGTTTTAGATTGTGTGGTATCTATGTTTATCCACTTTTGCAATTTTATTCGCTACTATATTGTAATAGCAGTTTATGAGATCAACATATGACATTAAAGTGGATCCTTTAACTGTTGATTTCAATATCAGCAATGAATATGTTAACACTAACTACATGTGATACGACATTAGATATCACTAATAATGCTAAAGTGTCCTTGCTACGCTGTTAACTATCTATATGTTTAGCATTTTATAAAATAGCTTAGTGTGAATTCTGAGCATATCGAATGTGTTGTTAGTTTGTTTACACTATTGCATTTGATTCCCACATTTATGTTGATAGTATTACTTATAATGTGAACGTGTCCTTTACAATATAAGAGGATGTAATTTTGGTATAAAGTATTCTAAGTATATTTAATATGCTGTTGTGATTTTGATAATCCTATTTTTTTGTTTTCACATTTATGTTGTCGTGATTACTTATCATCTAAATGTGTTGTTTAAAATATAATAGGTGGTAAGTGTGATATAATGTAGTATTCACTCTAAGTCATTGAATTGAATATTGTTATTTTATTTACCTTATTGTATTCACGTTAATGGTTTTTAATGGCTTGGATGGAAAGCTTCACATGCTGTACAATTGATATTTTGGATGTGTGATATCTATGTGTATCAACTTTTGCAATTGTATTCACTACTATATTGTAATAGCAGCTTATGAGATCAACAAATGACATTAAAGTTGATCCTTTAACTTTTAATTTCAATATCAGCAATGAATTTTTGTTAACACTAACTGCATGTGATATGACATTAGGTATCACTAATAATGCTAAAATGTTCTCGCTAAGCTGTTTCACTATCAATATGTTTATCATTTTATTACAATAGGCTAGTATGAGTGTTCAGCATATTGAATGTGTTGTCAGTTGGTTTATGTATTGCATTTGGTTTCCACATTTGTGTTGGTATTATTACTTATAATGTGAATGTCTCCTTTACAATATAAGAGGATGTAATTTTGATATAAAGTATTTAAGTATATTTAATGTGTTGTTGTGACTTTGTTTACTCTATTGTTTTGTTTCTAACATTTATGTTGCTGTGATTACTTGTCGTCTGAATGTGTTGTTTAAAATATAATAGGCGGTAAGTTTGATATAATGTAGTATGAATTCTAAGTCTTTTGAATTGAATGTTGTTATTTTATTTACCTTATTGTTTGTATGACATTAATGGTTTTTAACGGTTTGCATGGGAAGGTTGGCTGTCTGTAGTATAAATATTTTTGGAATGTGTGGTATCTATGTGTATCCACTTTGTAATTTTATTATGTCATTGTATGCAAGCTTTAAGACCAAGAAGTGGCAATGATATTCATCATTTAATTGTAGATCCTTTGAGATGCAAATAAATTTTGTGATCCCAATCTGTGAATGTGAGCAGCACATTAAGTATTTCTTAGAATGGTTAGTTTCTTGCTATTTGTTTCTCAGCCTATATTTTTTTTTATCATTTTAAAACTATAGTCATGCATAGACATTGTAGCTAATAATGCAATGTAGATCTAGTCAGTTTTAAGTCAGTATCTTTAAAAAATTAAGGGAGGACATTTAATAATAATTTCGTTACTCTTTTACAGACTTTAATGCTTTTTATCCATTGTTTGTTCACAGTATTTAGTATTGGATAGAATTGTCTTATTATTCTTCTAACAATTAACTATTACTGTTAGCTCTTCCTCTATGCTACTGAAAAGTAATTTTTTTACTACAGTCACAAACTAGTTTGAAGTTTTCGAATTTATGTTTATAATGTCCAATTGTTGAGAGTGATTTGCCTCATATTTTGTTTGAGTATATATAATATTGTCTAAGTTTGTAATGTTACTAGTGTACTGATAACTGATCCATCTAAGTATTTGGTATAGGTAATATACTGATGTTATGATTCATGTTAATGTGATAATTAATAATATATTAGAGAGGATCTACTGCAGTCATGTTAGCAGCAGAGAAGAGACACAAAGATGTTTGTTTTGATTTTAACACAGAAAGGAGCCAATCTAGATCTTGTCAACAAAGTTAGTGTTCATGCGCACGTGGTGTATGAGAAAGTCAATATAACTGACTTTCTCATATAACATGACTTTTTATACTTTTGTGCTTATATGAATATTGAAAGTAGAAGAGGATGCAAGACCTTGTCACAATATTAGAAAAAAAGTGTCATTTCTTTTTATAACATTTGTGTTGATCAGTTTTCATACCTATTCCTATCGACACACCAGATGTACAGACATCACTTTTTCATAAATTTTTCAATAATCAATTGAGATGCAGACACCAAAATAGCAGCGATGGACATGAATTGAAGAATCATTTGTTTAGCTTTGAATTATTCGATTTAAATTGTTTACAAATAGAATTGTTGTGTACATACATAGGACAGCAATTGTCATGCATACTACTTGAATTTGTATCTCACTGAATAAAAACATGAAATTGTTTTTTGGTTTTCTGACAAAGGTGATAGCATGATTTCATCTTGTTATAAAACTAGAGAGTATCAAATAATTTAATGGTCATAATGAGTCCAGCAGTGGTACATTTCTGGAACTGGAATGCTTCTTGCTATTATTAACAAGTCTCCGATTGAAAATCTGACCTTTTTTATTGTACAGATAGACCTATAGTTTGTGAGATGCAATAATTGTCAAAGAGAGGTGATGTTGGTTAGACTTCTTTAAAATATAATTAGAGAGCCCTTTGTTAATGCAAAGATGATGATAGCTGAATATGCTAAGCACATAAGAGCAACATGTTCTATTTTTGTCAGATGGTGGTCTGTTTAGTCAATAGTATAGGTCAAAAATTGTACTAATTTTCTGTTTGCATCTTGTTTATCAGTCCCTCATATTACACTGTATATACTTTTAATCCATCTTGCATGAATTAGTCTTTAAAAATTTTAAAAATAATTAAGGCTTACTAGTAATAGATTTTGTCAAGTCTTACATGTACAACATGACTTAAATGTAGACAATATATGAATGTAATATGTTATATGTTAAGGACAAAGTGCATGAATATAAGACAATAGACAGAGTTTGTATGTTTGTACTGTTATTGTAGAGTGTTAAGAGTTTCATTTTACAGTTGATTGATTGTGTTTTTTTAATAGAGTGGATGGGCAGCTCTTCATTATGCAAGTTTCAAAGGACATACAGACATCGTTGAAGTATTAGTCAACCATAATGCTGATATCAATGTTGTTACTACGGTAATTGAGATCACACTAATGAACTGTATTCTTTATGTTGTGTGAATGGGATAAAAACTATTAGAGAAGACATAGCATAAGATATGGTAATAATATAAGACCACTTTACCTAACTCAAAACAAGTAATAAAGCATGTGGTAGTAGCAGTATAAGGGCAGCATGATGTTTTTTCTTAATTGTTCGTATTGTTGTCTTTGTGCATAGATAATTACAAAGCTAGAAGATTTAAAATATTATTTTATAGAGAAATTAATGTTTTTTCCCTAAAGTATATGCTTTTAGAAATTTTATTTCAAGTGCTTTAAGAATGATACTAGTAGTTTATACAGAGCTTGGAGTAGCTTCTGACATTTACTTCATTTTTTCAAAATATTCTTATTTGGATTTATTTGAATTTTTTGCATGGTTTGTGCACATTCTCAAATGAAAGTACTAATTTCCTATCTAAGTTAAGAGTTTAAACTTGAAACATCTTGTTATGGTTTCTGGTACAAGTAAACATTACAAGAAATAACCATCATGGTCTTGACATGTGTGTCTGTTATGTATAGATGTTCATGCTGTCATTGTAGTACATCCCTACATTTAATGAGAAAAGTTCAATTATATGCTACAATTGTAGCACAACAATGAGTTAATAATTTAAAAGGAATAGATTGTCTTGTTCAGACCTCTCCATGTGAAATGATTAATATCAAAAAACTCTTGTATTGTGGACTTCTGTTTTTAGAGCATATACACATGAATCCATTATAAGATTAGAGTTCTACTTTTTATTCCATCAATTGGAAGTTTATATTGAGACTATTATGTTTGTCTGGCTTTTATTGTTGATGTGAAATTCTATACATAAGTTATACAATGCTGTCGTAATTGTGGTAGTACATTGATACCTACAATTTTAGTGAAGAGAAAAAGAAAAGAATGAAGAACAAATAAAAGAAATTCAAGTTTTACCTAGCCCGAGTCTACTAATAGAATTCAGATTCTATCAAATGAAAACATTTAATGCCTTGCATGGGAACTTGGCAGGCTGTAGTATAATTGTTTTGGATTATGTGGTATCTATATTTATCCATTTTCCAATAATTTATTTATTATAATTGTTAGTGCAAGCTATGAGATCAAAACTGACATTAAAATAGATTCATCCTGTAACTGCTGATTTGAATATTAGAAATGAATCTCATTAACCCTAACTGTGATTGCTATGACATTGGGCATCTATCACTAATAATGGTTGAAGCTTCTTGCTAGGTTTATTTTTAGGTATATTTTGGAGATTTTATCTATCTATAGCCTGAGTATGAATTTTGAGCATATCAAATGTGTTGTTGTCATTTTTTTTACAATATTGCTCTTGCTTTCCACATTATGTTGCTTTATTACTTATAATGTGAATGTGTCCTTTACAATATAAGAGGATATAATTTGATATAAAATATTCTAAGTATATTTAATGTGCTGTTGTGATTTTGTTTATTCTATTTTTTGTTTTCACATTTATGTTGCTTTGATTACTTGTCATCTGAATGTGTTGTTTAAATATAATAGGAGGTAAGTATGATATAATGTAGTATTCATTCTAAGTCTGAATTGAATATTGTTATTTTATTTACCTTATTGTATTGATGTTAATGGTTTTTTAATAGCTTTGACGGAAAGCTTCATGTGCTGTACATAGATGTTTTGGATTGTGTGGTATCTATGTGTATCCACTTTTGCAATTTTATTCGCTACTATATTGTAATAGCAGCTTATGATATATAACACATGACATTAAAGTGGATCCTTTAATTGTTGATTTCAATATTAGCAATGAATTTTGTTAACACTAACTGCATGTGATAAGACGTTAGGTATCACTAATAATGCTAAAATGTTGTTGTTCCGAATCTGTTTCACTATCTATATTTTTAGCATTTTACAAAAAATAGCCTAGTATGAATTTTGAGCATATCAAATATGTTGTCAGTTGGTTTACGGTATTGCATTTTGGTTTCCACATTATGTTGGTATTATTTACTTATAATGTGAATGTGTCCTTTACAATATAATAGGATGTAATTTTGATATAAAGTATTCTAAGTATATTAATGTGCTGTTGTGATTTTATTTATTCTATTTTTTTGTTTTCACATTTATGTTGCTGTGATTACTTATCATCTAAATGTGTTGTTTAAAATATAATAGCGGGTAAGTGTGATATAATGTAGTATTCATTCTAAGTCATTGAATTGAATATTGTTATTTTATTTACCTTATTGTATTGACGTTAATGGTTTTAATGCCTTTTACAGAAAGCTTCATGTGCTGTACGATAGATGTTTTGGATTGTGTGGTATTTATGTGTATCCACTTTTGCAATTTATCACTACTATATTGTAATAGCAGCTTATGAGATCAACAAATGATATTAAAGTGGATCCTTTAATTGTTGATTTTAATATCAGCAATGAATTTTGTTAACTAACTGCATGTGATACGACATTAGATATCACTAATAATGTTTAAATCTTCTTGCTCATTTGTTTCTCTACGTATATGTTTAGCATATTATAGCAATAGCCTAGTATGAATGTTGAGCATATCGAATGTGTTCTCAGTGTTTACAGTATTACATTTGGTTTCCACATTTATGTTGATATTATTACTTATAATGTGAATGTATAAGAGGATATAATTTTGATATAAAGTTATTCTAAGTATATTTAATGTGCTGTTGTGATTTTGTTTATTCTATTTTTGTTTTCACATTTATGTTGCTGTGATTACTTATCATCTAAATGTGTTGTTTTAAAATATAATAGCCAGTAAGTGTGATATAATGTAGTATTCATTCTAAGTCATTGAATTGAATGTTGTTATTTTATTTACCTTATGTATTGACGTTAATGGTTTTTAATGCCTTTTACAGAAAGCTTCACGTGCTGTACAATAGATGTTTTGGATTGTGTGGTATCTATGTGTATCCATTTTTGACAATTTTATTCATTACTATATTGTAATAGCAGTTTATGAGATCATCAAATGACATTAAAGTGGATCCTTTAACTGTTGATTTCATATCAGCAATGGAATTTGTTAACACTAACTGCATGTGATATGACATCCTAGTTATTAAAAACCATTAACGTCAATACAATAAGGTAAATAAAATAACAACATTCAATTTAAGTGTGTTGTTGTGATTTTGTTTATTCTATTTTTTGTTTTCACATTTATGTTGCTGTGATTATTTATCATCTAAATGTGTTGTTTAAAATATAATAGCAGGTAAGTGTGATATAATATATTATTCATTCTAAATCTTTGAATTGGAATATTATTATTTATTTACCTTATTGTATTGACATTAAAGGTTTTTAATGGCCTGTACGGAAAGCTTCATGTGCTGTACAATAGATTTTGGATTGTGTGGTATCTCTGTGTATCCACTTTTGCAATTTTATTCGCTACTATATTGTAATAGCAGCTTATGAGATCAACAAATGACATTAAAGTGGATTTTTTTTGAATGCAAATTCCAATATCAGCAACAATTAATTTTGTTAACACTAACTGCATGTGATACGACAGTAGGTATCACTAATAATGCTAAAATGTTCTTGCTAAGCTGTTTTCTCTACCTATATGTTTTAGCATTTACAAAAAATAGCCTCATATGAATTTTGAGCATATCGAATGTGTTTTCAGTTTGTTTACAGTATTGCATTTGGTTTCCACATTTATGTTGGTATTATTACTTTTAATGTGAATGTGTCCTTTACAATACAAGAGGATGTAATTTTGATATAAAGTATTCTAAGTTATTTAATGTGCTGTTGTGATTTTGTTTATTCTATTTTTGTTTTCACATTTATGTTGCTGTGATTACTTGTCATTGAATGTGTTGTTTAAATATAATAGGAGGTAAGTGTGATATAATGTAGTATTCATTCTAAGTCATTGAATTGAATATTGTTATTTTATTTACCTATTGTATTGATGTTAATGTTTTTAAAGGCCTTTACAGAAAGCTTCACGTGCTGTACAATAGATGTTTTGGATTGTGTTGTATCTATATGTATCCACTTTTGCAATTTTATTCGCTACTATATTGTAATAGCAGCTATGAGATCGATACAATACCATAAATTTGATCCTTCAACTGTTGATTTCAATATCAGCAATGAATTTTGTTAACACTAACTGCTGTGATACGAATTAGGTATCACTAATAATGCTAAATGTTCTTGCTAAGCTGTTTCTCTATCTATATGTTTAGCATTTTACAAAAAAATAGCCTAATGTGAATTTGAGTATATCGAATATTGTGTTAGTTTGTTTATGGTATTGCATTTGGTTTCCACATATATGTTGTATTTTACCTTTAATGTGTTATTTTGTTTTTCACATCTATGTTTTTTGTGATTACTTTGTCATTTGAATGTGTTGTTATAATATATTTAGTGTGGATCTACTGCTGTCATGTTAGCAGCACAGAATGGACACAAAGATATTGTTTCAATTTTACTCAGAAAGGAGCCAATTTAGACCTTGTCAATGAAGTAAGTGTTCATGTGCATATATGTTATATGAGAAAGGCTGTAAAAGTGAAGATAAAAATGTAATTCCATTTCCCTAAATATAAAACTATTAGTTATTTTGCTAATATAATATTAATAATTATTTAGTTATTTTACTAATATACTATTTGTCATTGAACTAATATAAGAAAGGTTGTATAAACATGATTTTTTCATGAATATTTCAATAATCAGTTCGGGTGCTTACACCAAATCACAGCAAAAAATATGAATTGAACCATCATTTGTTTAGCTTTGAGTATTAAAGAATTTGAAGATTAGTATATTACAGCACCAATATATTTCTCAGCTGTAACTGGTATGCTTCTTGCTATCATTATAAGTCCATTAATATATATACAGGTATACCATATTTTTCCTTACTCTGTTTCTGTTAACTTTGTTTATTGTTCTACCATTTCCACTGATATGGTATATGGTATGAATAAATATTGACAAATTTGACTTACATTAGTCAGACAGAAAATTAATACACATTATAAAGGATGGCATGGTGTTCTTTCTTCACTTTTTTATCTGTTTTAAAACATGATAACTATATAATAATAAGATACTTTTAAGATTAAATTTACACTGCAAGGCATGATTTCACGAGTGTCTACTTGGACAAGACTTATATTGACACTTAGTAGTAATAAATGTAGCGATTTACATAAACTTGAAAGTATTCCTTGTAAAAGACACCACTTTTATGTGTTATTATAGTATATTCATGAAGAAAACAAAAAAAATGGAGATCTTTTGATTCTACCATGAGCCTCAGTTCTAAGTGGTGTCAACTTGAGTTTTTTAATAATCTATCAGTTTCATTTTTTGTAACGAGATCAGATTAGTCTTATCTTTTATAGTCAAGAAACAGGTTATGTTTACAGCACATACCAGTTTAATTTCTACTTTGTTGTTTTTGGTATAATTACACATCCATATAATAAATTCCACTATCTGATGCATGCATTTTTTCTCATTTTGCAGCAAATTTTATTTATTATAAGTATTATAAATTTAGTAATGCTCTGTTGTATAGTATATCTGAGTAGACTCATCTATCCTATAATGTACACAAAAGGACATTGATTATAACATATTTCAACTAAGTTGAAATTCAAATAATAATAACAAAGCAAGTAAACAAAATTTTTCAAAGGTTTCATTTAATGTAGTCATGTGGTCAACAAGCCAAAAGTAGGAAAGCAATATGGACATTTCTTCGTCATAGCCACATAAATGTACATGAACACAACTTATGAAATTATTTTTTTCTATGCTGAACAATTTGTTTTACTTGACTTCTTATGAGGTAGTTTTCTACAAAATTCTATGACAACTGTTATGACCAAAAAGATGATTGTTTCCTTAATATATATCATGGCTACTATGTAAGGATGTCCATACTGTCAATTCCTACTTTTGGATTTTTGTGATGTTTGTATAGCCATCTCTCCATTTTAATCATTTTTTCTGATTTTTTTTATTTGTGTAATATAGGTTGACTAGTGATACTTCATTGTTAATCATATATATATATTTATAAATTGATGGCAGAAATTCAAAACTTGTTATTTCTTGGAACAGAACCAATATTCTTCTTAATTAAGTTTGTAGGACGTTTTAAATAGTCCATGTTAAAGGATATGAAGAAGCTAAGGTAGTTTGTTTCTTTTACTGTTATTGGTAAAACGGAACTCTACTTAGACTTTCAATAGTCGCCATTTTTTCACACATGCAGGCAAAGTGCAGGATAGCACTGTACACATGGGAAATGATGTAGGTGTTTTTCTTCTCTCTTCTTTTCAACCACAATAACTATCAAAAACTAGGACCGCGTTTTAGATTTTTGTTTTTGATAGAACTGGTATGTTTTTAATTTAAATGGAAGTGTCTGATCTATTTAGACAATAAAAGGTGATTTTTGCAAAATTGCAGATCTTTCCCAAAAGGCACCATTTTATTTAATTACTTGATTCTCTTATTCTTCATGAGAGAAAGAAAATACGGATTGTCAGTGTCATCTATCATACAGTGAACCTGTCTTGATGACTTATACATTCGAAGTTTGAGAGTACTTTATCTCAACTATTTAAATAAAGAAGGACATTATTGATAGGAGTTTTTAGTGTAAAATGTTAGTC
>NW_024532980.1:0-108023 GCF_016097555.1 Gigantopelta aegis
ATTTAAACTAAATTCAAACAAACAGAAAAATTAGTACAATATATAATTTATATTATTTCTTTTTTCGATTATCCTATTTTGATGTCATAAAGGCTTTAACCCATCCCATTTATTAGTGTACACCCAAATTTTAACAAAAAGCCATAAATAATAATCAAGCCCAATTGGGCCTTATGAATAATTAATAAGATGTGTAAATTTCAAAACCAGTTACCATCTCAAGCCTACACTTGAGTTTCCCTGAGTGTGCACATGTCAGGTGATTGATAATCATTTGGACCATGTGTTTAACGATAAATCTACTTAATTATTATAAGTATTATGTTTACCACCTTTCCAATTTAAGTAGGTGTGGGAGACTTTAGAAGTGACAAATAAATTAAACTGCACCTGTAATACCCAGTCAGTATGTATATCAACAATGAATTTTATAAACCCTAAAATCCGAATGCTACAAAGCAAGGGATGTGACTGATAATGCTAGCTTGTTTTCTAGCATTCTATAAGCCTATAGTATCCCACAGACAACTGTAATAATTTAACAATCTTGTAGTTATCATTCAGTGTTCCGCCACTGTGAAGTAAGTATCTTCCAAAATAATTTTAGGATGATTTTGAATCATAAGTTGAAAATGGTTTATGAAATATTAGTGATATATATTTTAAGGCTGCTATTGTGGGTTGCTATGATCACCAAAATGGTGATCTAGGACGATCTTCATGACTGGTTGGTTTCTCTAGTGTCAATTCATTACTCTTCATAATCTTTCATATATTGATTCATTTCAGCCACCAAGTTCTGGTGTTTCAACAACAAACGTTCAACAATCTCATGTAGTAATTGAGGTTTAAGGTAAGTGATGAACTGATATTTCTTCAAAACAAATGATTGCATCACTTGAGGTCTCTTGTAATTTTACTTCGTCAAGGATTTCAGCATGTATAGTCGCTACTTGAGTAATCAACAATGTCTGGATTAGGTTTGTGACATCAATTTGATTAATGAAATCAAAAAGATTATCAAAAGGCGATCAAATTTTATTTTAGAGTCCTTGTCTTATGATCCTGGTGCCGTGATAATTTTTTATGTGAAAATACAATATCTCCTGGATAACAAAATAATTGACTCTACATTATAAGGTATTGAGTTGTCATACATTTAGCATTACATTTAACCATATGCAACCTTGTCATCTTGGTTGGACAATTTAATGCAGAAGATTTAATTAGCCTGTTTGTCATGATCTCAAATGTACTTCAAAATTGCCTTATTACATTAAAATAACACAAATCTGGCTTGACCAGTATCAACAAGTAAATGATATTCATTGAAGAGTATATCCATGTACTTATACAAAGAGGAAAGGTCTGGTACACTATAATTGTAGGACTTAGTTGTGGTTAAAATGGGTGGGATGTTCAAGTATATGGTCCATCATGAAATAAAATTGATACTAGAAAAAACATATGATATCTGTTTTTATCATAAGAAGAACCCAATACAAATTATTTAGGCCATGTGACTATCCAGATGATAATCATCTTACCAATATTAATTTCAGATTTAGCTGCACAAGGTGTGGAAGAAACACGTGTGGCAATGATGACAATACACATGATAGATGACTGGGAAAAGTTGCTAAATTAAATCCAGATGTTATAAGTCACTTAATTTAGTAGATACAATTTATAATAGAATTTGATGGGCTCATATAGCAAGTGTTTCTAGTGTATTAAAGACACTAGAGACATTAGGAAACACTTAAAGTACTGAACCCTCATGGCAGTACTGATATTACTTTGTGATGCCATTATAGGCAATAGGCAACGATATGTAGCCAAAGATTCTAACTGTCCCACTGCCTTTCATAGGAGGACTACAGCACTACATGTTCCTAGTGTCTCTAGTGTTTCTGGTGACTCTAGTGGTCTTGGCATCAGTATAATGTTCCTAGTTGTTTACTTTTTATAAGGAGAGTCAAGTCTGATTGATGAGAGTATCTAGTTAGTTGATAGCATTGTAAAGTTTACCTAGTTATGACAACATGAACTGATTTGACTACACCCTCCTCATGACTCATAGATGTTGTTAGTCTCACAAGCCCAGACCCAACCCCTATAGTTAAGTGACAGATGAAAAAGGTCTAGGGAATTGCAATAGAACAACTTGTTTTACAAAAGTGATGGCAAACATTGATAACCACTCAAAGTGGCAAGATGAAATTCAATAAATTAAAGCAATCATAAAAGTACTAACTGACTACTATATAAAAGAAGATCAAACACCACTACTGTTCATTGCTCATTCATAGAGCTTGGGCCTGGCTTGCAAGACTAAAGTGCCATTTGTTCCCTTTAGCTATAAACAATTATAATAAACAGCACTGAACAGAATGACAATGGCGTAATTGTCTTTATAAGAGTGTTCACCAGTATTGGAAAGGCTACATTTGAAGCAATAACATATGGGCAATGATGCATACCAAACAATGGTAGATAATAATAAAATTTGTACTTATCACAGATGCTAAACAAACAGTATCTATGATAGCAATTCAGACACTATGCTATGTCCAACAACTACTAAAAACTTTAGTCCCAGTAAGTGATATTACTATTTGACACAAGTGTATTCATGAAGTGTGCATTATCTTACCTTCTGTTTTTTTAAAGGTATCTTTTAATTTGTTTATCTCCATTTGCTGACTTTCCGACCTTTGTTTCTCATATTTTAATTCTCTTTCAAGAGCTAACGTAACAAGTATATACAATAACATGTCTATCATCAATAATATTATAGCCACCTTTTATTTCCTTATCTGTAGCAGACTTTAGCTCATCCATCTCAATCTGCTTCTGAATCATTTCCTCTGTATTCAGTAGAGAATGACAGTAGCTTTTACCTGTCAATGTAATAATTTTTTGTACCTTCCTTTTCTTGAGAATAGACTTTAACTTTGTAATTTCACTTTCTTTCTCGTTACGTATTGCGACTATTTGATCTTTGTAAGTATTCGCTTCCTAAAATTAAAATCACACTCAATTTTCTAGTATTCCTTTTCTCTCTTACCAAAATATTTCCTTGCATTCCAAATTATATGGTAACCTATTGTCAGTGTGATCACTCCTCTCCTTTTCAGCTGGTCAAGATTCATTTTTGCTTCTACAACTAGAATATCTATTATATTTTGTGGAGCATAGCAGGTCACAACGATGGAGTTGCTATCTGTTGCTTCTTCAACCAAAATTCTTTTAGCCATATCTCCAAATGCTTTCACACAACAAATATCTTATCTCAATGAGTGTATGTTCATCTGTTTTCCAATCCAGGACGAATTTTTATTGTCTCACATTCAAGAAGATAAAATGAATCTTTCATTAAATTCTGTATGATGGGTTTAACCTCCTTGCAAAACTTTTCAAGTTCTTTTTTGTAGGTTTCGATATGGACATTCAGCTTTTTTAACATTATATTGATTGATAACATTCTCCAAGCAGTAAATGTTAATTATTGTGCACCTTTCTTCAATTATATCCATAACGTCATCAAATGATTCAGCTATAGATAATTTTGGCTTTAGCTCTCTAAAACATCTTCCAAGGAACTTTTTGAGATCATCCAAGGGAGAAGATAGTTGTTGAGAAGATGACATAACAGCAGACTTCAAAAGAGGGTGCGACAATATGCAAAAGATTTCCAAATTTTCCTTTCATTTCATCAAAAAAACCGTTGGTATTGAGGTGGAATATGAACCTGAGGAATCGTCTGGACTGTGAAAATATAAAGGTCACACTTCATGTTACACAAACAACTTACCATATTCTTTGAGTGTGTCTTTTGCAAATTGTACTGTCTCTTCAGATTTCAATAGAATATTAAGGAAAATTTAAGCTTATTAGGATCCTTAGCTATTGTACTAGACAGCACTTTCAATGGACCATCAGCTAATATGCCTCCTGATCTCTCCAAATTTGTAGATGTCTCTTTAGAGATAACTCTCTCTGTATATAAACATCTGGATCACTTCACTTGGAAGAATTAGTTGTGAAAAAGTTTTAGAATGTTTCTGTAATATTTCTTTGGCTATGTCTTGAACTTAAATAGAAAATGATTTAATAACAAATGCTTTAATGATACCAACTCACCTTTTTTAGTGCCATTTCATATTCTGAAGCAACAATGTTCTTTGCAACTGCTAGACTCTTTAGTGCTTCAATGATGTCTATTCTCCTGACATTGGGTTTGGTATTCAGCAACAACTGAACATCAAAGAAGACTTGGCTTAACCAAATACCTAACTATTCCTATCACCTTGATGCTGTACCCAGTGCTACTCCTGTAACTCATTACAAAGTGGGTACTAAAAAAGTGAAGAGCTTTCTGATATATACAAGTCGGAAATATTTCGTTAGTGGATCACTTTGAATGGGACTTGTCAAATTCTTTGAATAATCCGGAGGACTTTGCTTGTAGTTTATGTGCTGATCTTGGACTAGGAGGAGAATTTGTGACTGCGGTAGCTTACTCTATTAGAGGACAATTAAGTTGGCATGCAAAAAACATATGCTTTCAAGTAAGAATATTGAACTGTGGGCAGACCGTTTGGTAATTTGTATATGTATTTAATACATTTGTTTTACATGGTATAAGTGGCTTCTTTATTTTTCTAGTGACTCTCCTCTTCTTCCTATTAAATTTCCTGTAAGAACATTAGCTGATGCTGAAACATGGGGTCCTAATATACAAGTACTAACTGATGCAGAAATGGAAAAGAAAATGAGAGATCAAGATTGAAACACTCGTAGAATGAGACGACAAGATGGTCCTGGTTGGTAACAAGATACTTTATCATTACATCATCAACATGTGATTGTCACATGATTCATGAATAATTATTGAAAGTATAATCAGTGATATTGTAATACTTCATATTTGATGACAGTAACTAACTTATTTCCTTCCTTGTTTATTATTGCTATTACAAGTATTCTTCCGCCATTTTTTTAGTATGCAGATATACCATTTAAATATATCCCCATTTAAATTTATATTTTCTATGAATACATCTGTCCTTATAAAATGGTTCATGAGCAATGTACATCTCTTAAGATCTATGGACATATAAACTGAATGGCATTCTTTGCATTCCACCATTATATGACATCATGCATAATTTGGATATTATTAACTATATGACATCATGCATAAGTTTGGATATTATTAACAATCAATTGCACAAGTCTCTCTAAAGTAGCAAAAAAAGCTCTGAAATATCATAAGTAAGAAGCATAATGAAAACACAAAATCCAAACTGTAAAGAATATTTAAGATGTGAAGCCACACCCAAGTTAGGTGTTTCTTAAATTCCACAAACTACTGTCCACAGCTAACTTGTCGTAGTTCCTCTAATGTTAATTCATACTACCCACAATCATATGTTTGGTTTATTTGAGACTCAATTTGACAAACACTTGAGTACCATTTTTTTCCTATTTTTCTCCTCTCTCTTGCGTCTCTCAACTGACATGTTACAGGTGTCACGTTCCAAACTAGAATCTTACCTCACACCCCTCTTTCCTTCTACGATTATAGTGAGGTCACCATAGCAACTGCAAAACTTAAGGGTACTTAAAATAGTAGTGCACTATTCGAAGAAAAAGACTAGGATACAATAGTAGTGCACTATTCGAGAAAAGGACTAGGATACAAGAAACAACTAGTGAGGTAATCTTAAGTTTCTTGTATCCTTAGTCTTTTTCTTCGAATAGTGCACTACTATTTAAGTACCCTTATCAAATTTACTTAATCAAATTCTCTCTTTGTATTGCTTAAGTACCACTTTTTCCTATTTTTTCTCCTCTCTTGCCAATCTCAACTGAGACGTTACAGGTGTCACATTCCAAACCAGTTACACTCTCCCCTTATGAGAGATTTGCTCTATACCTTCTATAAAAAATATTATTCTAATAAAGCGCCAAAGGCGAGGTTACCATGGCAACCTCAAAACTTAGCTAACCTTACTACTTGTTTCTTGTATCGTCAGTCTCCCATTTCTTTTTCAATAATGGAAGATTTGAGAATTAGTTGGATGAAAGAAAGAGTAGTAGTAGGCCTCAACTTGCCCGAGGACAGAGTCTTTCATGAACTGCTGTCAAGAGAGAATGGCCAACCACATAAATTACTCATGGAAGCTCTAGACCAGACCAATGAGTGTCTCCTGGTGCTTTGATCTTTTACTCTCTTGTCTCTGAAGTAGAGAGAGAGGAAGAAGTTGAAGAAGGTCAGTTTGATCTCTTAATCTAGCAGCCATTGAGGTATCTTCTTTAGACCAACTGAGGGTAGAGCAGTTAGTCAAAGAAGCTGAAGGAGGTCTGGAAGGAGAAGGAGATGAGACAGCAAGTGGTGTAGAGTCCAGTGGTAGCACTGAGAAACTAGAGGATGCCAGTGGAGCTAAAAGTGGTATGTAGTAACAAATTGTCTCTCTTTATATAGCCCTTTATCATGTACTCTATTGTTTATTGTTTACAGTGATAGTACAAGAATATAAAACACTCCTTGTACCAGGACCTTGTAGATGTTTACTATATAATATGTCATTATTGTAGTTTATTATATCTATTACACTAGGTGACTCTGATAATGACAATAATGGAGAACAAGAAGACACGACAGCACCTGCACCAGTAATCAAGAAGGTACCATTAATACATCCATCTGGACATACAAATTTAATGTAGAAATACACAATCTGTTTTAAAAAAACTACATGTACATGTATATTGAAACTTAATATGTGTCATTGTTGCCTTTATATCAAATGACATTACAAGGTTTTCTTATTTTCCTCAGACTAAAGTTAAACGTATTGTTAAAGAAACTCAGCTCTATCTCTGTTTGAAGCACCTTCCAGAAGCTGTTCATACAACAGGATTCTCTTTTTACGAAACTCTCAAGGTCCCATTCCTATTCCTTCCAGTATGGATGAAGCTAATAAAACATTGCCAAAATATTTTGAGACTGGTACCATATCTTTCAAACCACTACATACACTGGAACGTGTCCTAAAACATATCTACACTCCATTACTAATGGCTACTGGACAGAAAAGTGCTGAAGACAAACCACAGGAATTACAAGATGGACAAGGAGAATATGAAGGGAGAGCACAACCACCGAGTCAGGCAGGATCAAAGTTACTCCTACGAGACGAGCTGTTGATTAATATTCAAAGTTTTCATCACAAATCCATCAAACCATTCAACAAGTTGAAGGAGAAATTAAATTGGAGATTCCAGAAATTGATCTGACCATTGACCCTCAAGTTTTAGCGAGAGATGACTCCTTAATATCTCAACTTGAGGTAGCAGTTGATGGATGGTCACGTGTCATTTCTATAACATTAGAGGAACAGTTCAAAAAGTACCCTCAAGGTAATGGTCCACTAGCAGAGATAGAATTTGGAAAGAACGAAACTCCTCATTAAATGCTCTCTATCTTCAACTGCAAGTTCCTTTAGCTCAAGGCATTCTTGCTGTCTTAAAGGCAGCAGGTTCAGCCTCTCATTCAACCTTTGAAATTACACGAGTTGATCTTAACAAGTACTATGTTGAGGCAAAAGACAATGTCAAGTTTCTTATGACATTAGAGAGACACTTCAAAAATTTAGCTCATGGAGCTAGCTTTGCAGCTGTTATTGATACCATCCCTGCCATGATGAATTCTCTGAGGATGGTTTGGGTGATTTCACGTCATTACAATACTGATGAAAGGATGGTCCCTTTAATGGAGAGAATAGCGTGGGAACTTTGTGAGCGAGTAGCTCGTGTGATTGATGTGAGATCAATATTCAAGTAAGAATGTTAGAGCATAACAACAGTTTGTATATTTGCTTTCTCTTGTAGAGAATCATTGTCTCAAATTAAATTGAAGTCATCTGAGGCTAAAGCAACTTTGGACACTTGGAAACAGTCTTACATGGACGTCAGGAAGAAGATAGAACAATCTGGACGTGACGCTAGATGGGAGTTTGATCGTAAGAGACTCTTCGATCACTCCGACTACATTGCCCAGATCTGTAGTGATATTCACAATGTAGCACAAGTAAGTACATTAAAAGTAAAACTGGTAAACACTGCACAATACAATAATAGTTACAGTAAATTATAATAATATTATTCTTTGTTAGACTATTGAGGAGTTTCACAATATATTTGGTGCCGAATTAAAAGCAGTTACTGGAGATCATGCACAGATTGAAAAGGTCCTGGAAAAAGTTGACAACCTTGTTGTCAATATTGAAAATGTCAAGTTTGAACCCTACCAACAAGAACATCGACAAGACTGGAAGAACACAATGGGTTGGTTTCAAAGAGAAGTAGAAATAATAGAGTCAGAAGCGACAAGGTAAGACATAACTGAGAGAGCTAAGAGAGATATAGACTTTGTAGTTAGTATAGATCTTGTTATATATGTTTCTCATATGGTCTAGTTTTATCAACCAGTCATTTCAAAGTCTAAGATCAGCAGAGGGTGCATTTGATATGCTGCACAATTTTAAGAACATTCGTTCTCGTGATTCAATTAATGCTACATGATGATGAAGAAATTCAATGAGATTTTAACTCAATTCGAACGTGAAGTTGATAACATCAATCAACTCTTTGTTACACACAAAGATGCTCCTCCTATCTCTCGTACCAACCCCCAGTCGCTGGAGCTATAAGCTGGTCACACTCACTCTTCCTCAGAATTAAACAAACAGTCTTAAGATTCCAAACCATGAAAGAACTAATAGATAGTGAGGCTGGAAAATCAGTAAGTTGTATTAAGTTACATCAATAACTCCATCATCATGTAGGCTAGTAAACGTTACTTAGCTGTAGCTCGTTCTATTAAAGAGTACGAAGATGGACTCTATAAAGAATGGACAGAGTCAGTTAATAGCAGTCTCCCTATGTGTTGAAGAAAACCACTCTTAGCTATACCAGAAGTGATGAAACTCAACTCCAATATCGAGAGACTTGTCTCGTAGTGGTTCAAGAGCTGATCATATAATGACATTACCTTCAGGTATACTGTATACAATGTAATATAATTCTATATTGTTCTCATTCTAGCTCTACCAAATAACTGTGAAATTGTTGTCAATTTTGATCCTGAATTAGCTGAGTGATTGCTGAAGCAAAATATCTTGAAAAACTTGGCTATCCTATTCCTGAGCTAGCTCGAAGTGTGGCTCTTCAAGAGGACAAGTTTGTAGCTTTTCAAGACTCTCTCAGTCGTTGCTTACAGCGATATCATTATGCAATAGCTCTACTTACAACAGCTGAGGTATTATAATGTTTTAGTTAGCTCCTGTAATATGTCGCTTTATTAAATTTTAAATAGTTTTGATATTTTTTATTGCAATAGACTGGTTATATTTTTTAAGAGGTTTGTATCTCTTTTAATACTGACTCTTCTTTCTGTAGAGTGAATTGCTAGGTGATCATGTGAAGAACTTACAGCGTGTTTTAAAACCTGGTACAAAGAGATTAAACTGGAACTCACTTGGTGTACAGGATTATGTCTCTCGTTGTGAACAAGCTATCACTAAATTTGAGTCACTAGTAAATCAAGTACAGAAAAATGCTGGAGATATTGAAGAAAGACTTCAACTTATTGGGTCTGTTAAGCTGTTTAAGAAACCACCTTCTAAACCAGGCTGTGATCTACCTGAAGCTAAGGTACATGGATACATATGTACATAGATACACAGGAACATTGGTTCATTGGTACACAAGTATATTGGTACATAGGTACATATGTATCTATATACATAGGTACACAAGTATATTGGTACATAGGTTTATCAGTTAGTGTATATGGGTACATTGTATATATGTACATTGGTTCATGTACATAGGTACAAACTTACAAAGTACATTAGTAAAATAGTACATAGGTACATCAGTTAGTGATTTTATGTTATAATTTATTCAGGAGTTCTTTGAGTTTGTTGAGGTACATCGTACTCAAGTTATTAATGCTTTAGTACGTAAATATCATGGGATTGGTCCTCTGTTATAAAAGTAGAGGGACTGGTTGTTCAGAGTAACACAGGACAATCCCCTCGTCTCAGACAGTACTACTTGTATTGGGAAAAAAGAATGTTTGACTCTTTAGTAAAAGTAAGAATTCATTGTCCTATTACAATTCTATATATAGTTTGTATTCTTTTATTAGATGATTGTCACTAACTTAATATATTATCAGAACCAGCTGATTTCAGGTCAACCATTATTCACTGTTGAGACACTTCTCTCAGCTCCTGAGATTGTGCTTCACCCACATGCTAATGAACTCTGTAAGATTATGATGAATGCAATGAGAGAAATTGTGGAAAGGTACAGAAAGAAATATAATCTAAATATGTTGATTCATTTCTCTCTCTCTCTCTCTCTCTCTCTCTCTCTCTCCTCTCTCTCTCTCTCTCTCTCTCTCTCTCTCTCTCTTTCTCTCTCTCTCTCTCTCTGTTCTAGTACTAAGAAGTTCCCTCGATGGTTAGATGGTTCTTGTATCAAGGCTCAACCAAAGCAAGTACCAGGTGAAGATGAACCAAGGACATTCACATTCTTCACAGATGTCGTACAACATCCTGAAGTTAATAAAATGGTGGTGTGTTGTCAGAGACACCATACTAATTGTGTGTAAGTAATATTGTACAGTATATTGAACGTTGGAAGAAATATCGACTGCTATGGAGAGGACAAAGGGTAAATTATACACTGTCCCTGTTATTATTTTAATAATTGGATTTATTTAGAATATTCAAGTGGAGAAATTTGCTCAGAGACGACCAACAGTTATTGATTTTGATGATAGAATACAATGTATCATAAATACATACAAAATGATGTCAGTCAACAACCTCTTGAGAAAGAAGTTGAGTTTGTGCTCCTTCATCTTGGACCATTGAATCATAGTTTACAGGACACTGCTCGTCAATGGATCCTCTCTTTTGAAAAATTTTAAATGACTCAGCTAGAGAGAGTTTGTTAGTGTTGAAAACTGAACTAGAGTAAAATTATAAATGAGTTAATAAATTGTTTTTATTATATTATTACAGGGTCTCTCTAATGATTTGAAATGTTCTCCTAAAACTCTTGAAGAACTCAAATTTGTTCTTGGAGTATGGCTAGTATTAGATCAATGTCTCTTGATGTTGAAATGCGTTATCGTGATATCCAAGAGAGATATCGTACCCTTGCTGTGTATAATATCCCTGTCCCTGAAGACGAGAGAGAAATGGCTCAAAATATTGGACAAGTGTGGACAGATCTGTTTAGAGAAGCCAAGATGGTGGATCGTAAACTAATTTCTGTTAAGAAGAAGTTTACTGTCATCACTCAAGAACAAGTGACAGAGTTTATGACACAATGTAATGAGTTCAGTGATAATTTAAAACTGAAGGACCATCCACTGTAGGAACTGATTTAGATAAGGTACCTATATACTAATATTATTGTACCTCTATATCTCATGTCTCTCCTTATAAGGTGTACAGTTATTGAAACTATTTCAGTCTCAGTATGCAGAAATGGAGAAACACAACGACAAGAGTTAACAAATGCTGAGAAGTTATTTGATTTAACAATTACAATGTATCCTGGCTATGTTAGAAATTGATAAAGAGTTAAAGAATGTAACAAAAGTATTTGGAATCTATGAAGCAAAAAAGTAAGATATTCCATTCCCATACTGCTATCCTCATCCCTATGTTTAGGGTGCACGTGAGGAGTGGTCAGATACATTGTGGGCTAATCTAGACATAGTCAAACTCACTGATGGTATAGAGGAGTTTATGAGACAATTACGTAAATTACCAAAGGAGATCAAAGCTATGATCATATGTCAAGTACTGGAAGAGAAAATGAGAGCATTTAAGACTCTATTCCTCTTTTTGCTGACCTCAAAAATGACGCCCTCAGAGAGAGGTCAGTAGTACGTCATATACATGTAAAATATTAAATGTGTTCATGTAGCTATGATTTTAAATTATACCTCTGTGTCTTTGTATTCAGACATTGGCAGAAATTAATGGAGATGACTGGCAAGAACTTTGATATGAATCCAGAGACATTCACATTACAGAACTTATTTGCTATGGAGCTTCATAACTTGCAGATACCATCTCCGATATTGTAGCCTCAGCTAATAAAGATTAAGTATAGAGAAGGACTCAATGAGTTGTCTCAACATGGCAATCCATGGAATTCACTGTACATAAGTAAGGCCAAATAAAATGACCTTCAATATCTAGTGATAAATATTTTGTAGGTACATGAAGGGTACTCAAGAACGTGGAGCTATTTTGGGTTCAGTGGAGGAGATTGTACTCACTTTAGATGACAATGCTATGAATTTACAAAGCATGTCCTGCCTCTAGATTTGTAGGACCATTCTTAGAAAAAGTTCAGAAATGGGAGAAGTCATTATCACATATCAGTGAAGTAGTTGATGTAAGTAGGTTATATCTATATATCATAAGGGAACGGTTTCTGTCAATACAATTATATGAAAATACTTGAAATGTGAGCAGTTCTTTTTTGAAAGGACATTAAATAAATTTTGTATTCAAATCCTCAAAATAATTGTTTTCAACTGAGATCTATAATTTAGTGTCCAGTGTACAATGTGTTTGTTGTGTATATGTAGTAAACTGTAGTATACAAAACTATTTCAGTTTTGTATATATTCAGTGAGATGTTTTAACAAAATTGATCTCTAGTCATAATCAGGTTACATATGATGTACATGTATTGTGTGTGTACATGTACATGTACATATGATGTACATGTATTGTATGTGTACATGTAGGTATGGATGGTGGTCCCAGCGTAAGTGGATGTATTTAGAGAGTATCTTTATTGGTGGAGATATTAGAGCACAACTTCCTGAAGAGGCTAAGAAATTTGACAACATTGACAAAACTTTTAAGAAGGTATAACATTAACTTGATACTATATGTGGACATATATACATGTGTTATAGGATTATCCCCTCATATATATACTTGTAGCAGTTCAAATTTTTTTGTTAATTCTCATGTTGTTTTACTTGTTCAGATAATGCAGGAGACTTCTAAACGTCCACTTGTTTATGATGCATGTCATGCTCAAAATAGACTTCAAGATCTAGAAATGTTGAGTACTGGTCTTGAGAAATGTCAGAAAAGTTTAAATGACTATCTTGACAGTAAAAGAAATGCCTTTCCACGTTTCTTCTTTATCTCTGATGATGAATTACTACTCTCTATTCTTGGCAGCCATGAATGTACTTGTGTACAGGAACATATGATAAAGGTAGCCCCTGTCTGTGTCAGTCTGTATCTTCAATGATATCATAACCATTATTCTTTTCATTTCTGTACTAAATTTTACTAACTACATTTATATCAATTGAGCGGTACTATTATTTTCCTCATATTCCTCTAGATGTTTGATAACATATCTAGTTTACGATTTATTACTGGTCCCACATAATGAACCATTGGCCTCAGCTATGATCTCTAGTGAAGGAGAGGAGATGGAATATCGTACTGGAATAGTTGCTGAGGGTCGTGTTGAGGATTGGATGACTGGAGTATTAAATGAAATGAGAAGAACTAATAGAATTATTACTAAAGAGTCTATTTTTATTATTGTGACCAGAAAACAAGTAATAGTTTTAGATAGTTCTACAATAGATGTTATTCTTATAATGGCTTTCTCTCTCTCTCTCTCTCTCTCTCTCTCTCTCTCTAGAGTGGAGTGGATGTATCTCTATCAAGGTATGGTGATCTTAGCTGCAAACCAAGTATGGTGGACGTGGGAAGTAGAGGATGTATTTCGTAAAGTAAAGAAAGGAGACAAAATGGCTATGAAAAACTATTCTAAAAAAACTACACACACAAATTGATGATCTTGTTGTTCAGGTAATGACCATATCTATCTAACACAAACAATATCTTTAGTCTCTCTCTCTCTCTCTCTCTCCTCTCTCTACTCTCTCTCTCTCTCTCTCTTGTAGGTGAGATCACAATTGAGTAAAAATGATCGTAAGAAAGTTAACTCAGTACTTATTGTGGATGTACATAATAGAGATATTATTGACCGATTTGTAAGAGTACAGGTAAGACTTACATGTACTTATTTTATTGCTACATGTATACTATCTGTCTATTTCTCTAGTATTATGGATGCCCGAGAGTTTGAGTGGGAGAGTCAGTTGAGGTTTTATTGGGAACAGAACCTGATGAGTTATTAGTTAGACAATGTACTGGATCATTTGGTTATGGTTATGAATATATGGGATTAAATGGACGTCTAGTTATTACACCACTTACTGATAGGATATATCTTACATTAACACAGGTAATTATATTCAGTCATGCATCAGCCCATGTAGCACTGTGTCTGACAAATATCTCACCCAGAAATGTATTTCGGTAGTACTACAGTTTTGAAAAAGACAAGTTACATAGAATCTAGAACTGGAAAAGATTAGTTTCTACAATTTTTAGTCTGTTCAGCATCACAGCAATAGATTAAATGATAGTTTTTCATGTGTAAGCAATTTTTGCACAGTGGCTTTTTTATTCGTTGCCTTCAGCATCACAACAACAAATGTTGAGTATTGCTTTATCAATACATTTCCAGATTACACCTTTTTAAAATAGTTTTCCTTTACAGTAATGAAGTAAATATACAGTGTACAATCAGCCATACAATTTGTGGACTGGCATAACAGCATACAAAAAAAGAAAATGTAGCAAACACTACTGTATTACCATTTTTTATTGGTTTTTTTTATTTTTCATTACGATTATTTTCATCATCTTTTGGCACATCTTGTAACAGATGTCATTACACGGATTATTCTATGTACTTCTCTTCAAGTTTGTCTTTTACTTCTGACTTGTTTGCATCTGAACCATTAGCTTCAGCTAATAATCTCTTTTGAAATTATCTTCAAGTTCCGCTACAGCTTTCAAGTCTTTCTGACCTGCTTCAATTTTCCATTTGACTTTTTGTTTGTTCAGCTTCAGTTTCCATCTTTTTATTTCCACTTTATGAAGACTTCTATTTGTTTAATAAGGGACTATAACTAACTCATCAATGAACTTAGAATATTCTGTCAGAGCAATTTTTTTCCTTTTAGATTCTGTATTTATTTCTTCATGTTGTTCTCTTCCTCTTCAAAGCTTGCTTTTCGAGCTAGCTCTTTCTTGCTCCTTACTCATCTTTCCTTTTCTTGCTTTTCTGCTTGGCATTGTTATCTCCGTTGTTGTAAATCTTTTTGAAGCTTTTCTTTCTTGTGCTTCTCTTTTCTAAAAACTTTCGAAACATTATTTATCTACCTGCAGCTTGCAAACATTTGCTTTTCTTTCTTCTGTTGGAAATATGCTTTCCATGTGATTTTGTTTAGATCTTCAATCCTTCCCCTATTTCTAAGATCTCATTTACAGATGTCTTGTTTGCACCTTCTTTGAGATCTTAAATCTCTTTCTTCATTTGTTGGAAATCTGCGATTTCATGTGACTTTTTGTCTGATTCTTCCATTATGTTCATTCAGATCTTCGATCTCTTCCTTCATTTGTTGGATATCTGCAATCAATCTCATGGAGATCTTTTGTTTGATATCTCTTTCAGATCTTCTTCCTTCATTTGTTGAAAATCTGCAATCTCATGTGGCTTTTTTTGGAGATCTTCAATATTTTGCACCTTCTGTTGGAGATCTTCAATTTTTTTCTTCATTTGTTGGATATCTACAATCTCATGTGGCTTTTCTTTGAGATCTTCATCGCTTCCTTCATTTTTGGCACTCATCTGTTGTCTGAGATCTTCAATCTCTTCCTTCATTGTTGTTATCTGGATATCTGTTGCGATCAATATTTTCATGTGATCTCTTTTTTGTTGGAGCTCTTCTACTTTAATATTTTGCACCTTCTGTTGGAGATACTTCAATCTCTTCCTTCATTTTTCATATCTTTTGGCTTTTGGAATCTTCGATATTTGCAACTTCTTTGGAATCTTTTGTTGGAAATCTTCAATTTTGCACCTTCTGTTGGAGATCTTCATCTTTTGCATCTTCTGTTGGAGATCTTCAATCCTTCTGCATTTTCCATTGAACATCTCCCCTCATTTGCTGAAGATCTTCTATTTCTTGATTCACCCTTTGGGACTCTTGTTCATGTATCTGCTGTCTAAAATATAACAACCTTTGATGCAAACTTTGCCTTTCTTTTCTGCCTTTAAAGCATCTTCTTTAATTTTAGCATTTCTTTCTGTATTAAGTTTACAGACACATGAAACATCATCATTTTGTTTGGGAACACATTCCATAACTTCAGTTTAGATTGTCTCTCGTCCCCTCGAATTCTTTTTCTAAGCTATCAAGTCGAGCACTTAGATGTTTGTTTTGTGACATGTCTAGTATCTTTAAAATACCAATATATTTTGCCATTATATAATAAATTGTACTAATGAATTCTATTAATTAGCTCATAGATGACCAATGAAATTATCAGGAAGTTTAGTTTGCCAAAATCAATGAAGCTTTAGTCTTGAATACTTTTAGGGATTATAAATAACACATGTAATTATTATTTACTTGTACAACTCACTTGAATAAAGCAAATCAATCAAATCTTTTTCTCTCTCTTATGTAGGCTCTCTCTATGCATTTAGGAGGACCCCAGCTGGTCCTGCTGGTACCGGAAGACAGAGACATAAAAGATTTAGCTAAAGCACTTGCTTTACTTTGTGTAGTCACTAATTGTGGAGAGGTATGGATTATAAGGTGAAGTATTATCATTATGAATAATTCATAAGATAATATAACTGTTTCTTATATTCCAGGCTGTTGGTAGATCTATTCTGGTTTATGTCAATGTGGAGCATGGGGTTGTTTTGATGAATTTAATCGTATTGATATCTCAGTATTATCAGTTATATCTACACAAATTAAACAATACAAAATGCACTTATTAACAAACATAAGAAATTCCAGGTGAATATGTGTCCACTAAACTAGATTACTTCCTCCTCTTCTACTATCTTATAGTTTGAAGGTGTTGAGATCTCACTTGATTCTAGGGTTGGTATCTTCATTACTATGAACCCAGGTTATGCTGGACGTACTGAATTACCTGAAAGTGTTAAAGCACTGTTTCGTCCTGTGGTTGTTATTGTACCAGACTTAGAACAAATCTGCGAGATCATGCTGTTTTCTGAAGGATTTTTAATGGCTAAAGTACTTGCTAAGAAAATGACAGTATTATATAAGTTAGCTAAGGGCAGTTGTCACGTCAACATCATTATGATTTTGGACTGAGAGCTTTGAAAGCTGTTCTGGTAATGGCTGGAGAATTAAAACGAGGATCTCCTGATCTTAATGAGGTCTGTTCATATAAATACTTTGTGTATCAAACTTTATAATCTCTCTCTCTTCTAGGATGTGGTACTAATGAGAGCATTGCGTGATATGAATCTTCCTAAGTTTGTGTTGAAGATGTTCCTTTATTTCTTGGATTGATATCTGATCTATTCCCTGGACTGGACTGTCCTCGTGTACGTTATCCTAACTTTAATGATGCTGTAGAAGGTGTCCTTCAAGATAACAAGTACATTTTACTACCTCATCAGTGAGAGAGAGAGAGAGAGAGAGAGACGTTCATATTTCCATTACACATAGGTGGACAAAGTAGTTTCAGATGTATGAGACAATGTTAACTCGTCATACTACAATGATAGTGGACCAACTGGGGGAGGAAAGAGTGTTGTCATTAACACATTAGCTCAAGCACAGACCAAGTACTTACCTGATATATATATGGTGTGTATGTATAATATCTATCTCTCTCTCCTTTAGACTTGGTCTCCATACTAAACTCTATACAATGAATCCCAAAGCATGTACAGTTATAGAATTGTATGGTATTCTAGATCCTATCACAAGAGACTGGACTGATGTCTTCTCTCTAATATCTTTAGAGAAATTAATAAACCAACTGATAAAAAAGAGCGTAAATATATTTTATTTGATGGTGATGTTGACGCTCTGTGGGTAGAGAATATGAACTCTGTTATGGATGACAATAAACTACTAACATTTAGCTAATGGAGAAAGAATCGTTCTACAAAAGCACTGTGCTCTATTAGTAGAGGTACAGTGATTATATATAAACTGATTGAAATAAACCACTAAATAACGACATGTTCTTATTAATAATTTGCATGACATACATATGATATTTATTGCTGTTGTTTACTGTGTATATATATATATCCAATGAATGTTTATTCATCAATATATGATATTTATTGAATGTGTGGCTACACTGTTTTTTAATCTCGCATGTTGCAATATTCATTAATGGTAATTGGTATTTGGTTACGATCCTAAGAACCATTGGTTATGAACCTATTTATAGTTTTTGGTTTACGCTTTGGACTATTTTAAGATGCTTGGTGCGAGGAGGCTTATACCTCACATACATATATATATAAGTTTGATATAAGCTCAGTTGATACAACGTAGCTTTATGCAATATATTAATAAAAGTTCTTTAGTACTTAATGTAATATCTTGATATTATTGAAGGGAATCTCAAGTATGCCTCACCAGCTACAGTTTCTCGTTGTGGTATGGATTTTGTTGATCCTAAGAACCCTTGGTTTGAACCATATTGGTTACGTTGGGTGATTCATTACCTGGAGAGAATGATAGGAAAATTCCAACGTCTTTATATATTTCTAAACCTGTATAGAAGGAATACAAGATGGAGGAGAGAAATAAGATACTATACTATTTAAACCTAGTAATAATGGATGAATGGATATATCTAAGAATGGATACATGGACAAAAGGATGGATGGATGGAAGGATGAAACACTGGACAGATGGATCATTAAGAGTTCAGACTGCTAGCTTGTTATTTTATATTTACTAGGTGACCCAGTTATGCTATATGCTTGATGTCTTACTTCCACTTCATCAGTGACACCTCTAAAGAGGAGGGTGGTAGTTCCCTTGGTATAGGATCTGCTGTGCTAGAGTGTTATTTTCTCACGTCACTTTACTGGTCACTAGGAGCAACCCTCATTGAAGAGAGTAGAATTAAGTTTGATGCCTATGTTAAGAACTTGCTAACATGACTGAAATACCAGGAGAGAATGCATCTGCTGGTCCGGGGAGATCCCTATTCATTATCCTACATTGTATGAGTATTATTTTGATACTGAAGAACTCAAGTGGGTACCTTGGGCTCAAAAAGTTCCTGAATATGATCACCAAGTTGGTTGTAAATTTAATGAGATCCTTGTCCCTACAGTGGACACTGTACGTAACACTTGGTTAGTGGAATTAATGGTCAAAATACATCGACCTGTTGTACTGGTTGGGGAAACGGGTACATCAAAAACTGCAACTACTCAAAACTTTCTACGTCATCTTAATCCTGATCAAACAGTATGTTAAAGATAATGTAAGTCTTTTATCATTTCTTTTTATTGTATATAGTTGTTACTTAATATTAATTTCTCATCACGTACTACAAGTATGGATGTCCAGCGTAACTTAGAGGCTAATGTTGAGAAGAGAACTAAAGATACATTTGGTCCTCCCCCCGGCAAACGATTAATTGTATTCATTGATGACATGAACATGCCACAGGTAAAATATATCATCATATCAATTAGAAGTTAAACTCTCTCTCTCTCTCTCTTTCTTTCTCTCTAGGTCGATACTTATGGTACACAACAGCCAATAGCATTACTTAAATTGTTCTTAGAGAAAGGTGGTATGTATGACAGAGGTAAAGATTTGAATTGGAAGTCTTTTAAAGACATTGGCTTTGTTGCTGCTATGGGCAAGGTATCTTTAGTACTAGTTTAAGTAATGTCATCCACACACACTATAGGCTGGTGGAGGTCGTAATGAAGTTGACCCACGTTTTATCTCATTGTTCAGTACATATAATGTGACGTTCCCTTCTCCTGAGTCACTGTTTAAAATTTACTCCTCCATCCTAGCTGGCTACCTCAAACCATTTAAGAAAAGTACTATCATATAATATACAATATAAAGTACCTATATACTATATAGTTTATTGTACAGATTGTCTTATCCTTTGTTTCTTGTCTCAGGTCTTCAAGATCTCTCTGAGACTATTACTACAGCTACACTGGAGTTATATAATAGAATAGTACGAGATCTACCACCCACTCCTTCTAAGTTTCATTATATTTTTAATCTCCGTGATCTGTCTCGTATTTACCATGGTCTTTCATTGATCACACCAGACCGGTTTGATAATCCTGATAGTCTAGTTCGAGTGTGGCGTAATGAATGTCATCGTGTGTCTATGACAGACTAACTAATGATAAAGATAGGACATTAGTTAAAGTAATATTACTAGTCTTATTATTAATGTTCTATATTACTTATATTAGGATCATATTGGTGAGTTACTTCAAGAATATTTACCAGATCATATGGAGAAAGCATTACATGATCCATTATTGTTTGGTGATTATCGTACTGCTTTACAATCTGATCAACCACGTCTATATGAAGATATACAGGACTATGATGCAGCCAAGGGACTATTTGATGAGGTACATTAGTACAATAGTACATTAGTACATTAGTACATTAGTTAATTGGTACATTGGTATATTAGTATATTAATTCATAGTATTAGTAGTAGCTATGTGGAAGGAAGCTGTATGTCGTGAAGTGTTTTTTCTATTAATGACATTCATAATTTCATAGTACCTATTAAATAACTTGGGTTGTCTGTGTTATTACATAAATAATCAAGAAGAATGACTTACACTGAAATAGTAAAATGAAGGATTGATTTGGGGAAGATAATGGTCAGAGAGATTGGTTTAAGGGATTGGTTTAAGGACGATAACACTAAAAAGGTTGGATTGTGGTCAATAAAAATGATTGTAGGAAGATTAAAAATATAACATACTAATGGATAGTCTCCATTGTTTGATTAGCACATTGTTAACTATTACATGTATTATTATTATTATTACATTTATTGGTGGAGTTAGTCCACCTGATAATCTAGACTGTTTAATGAAGTATTTAAGTGATTAATTTCTGTTATTGTTTTTATTCTACAGATATTAGAGGAATACAATGAACAAAAACAATTCAATGAATTTAGTTTTTGTTTGATGATGCTCTGGAACATTTAACAAGAGTACATCGAGTTATTAGAATGGATCAAGGCCACGCCCTACTTGTAGGAGTTGGTGGGAGTGGTCGACAAAGTGTAGCGAGATTAGCAGCCTTTGCAGCTGGGTGTGACTTGTTTGAGATCACTTTGAGCCGTGGATATGGAGAGGAGGAGTTCCGAGAAGATCTTAAGACCCTCTATCATAAACTAGGAATAGAAAATAAGAAAGTAAATAATCTTTAACGTTGTCAAATTGTTTATTGCTCTCTCTCTCTCTCTCTCTCTCTCTCTCTCTCTCTCTCTCTCTCTCTCTCTCTCTCTCTCTCTCTCTCTAGACTGTCTTCCTATTCACTGATGGTCATGTGGCTCAGGAGGGATTCCTTGAACTGATCAATAACATGTTAACATCAGGTATGGTACCAGCTCTGTTTCCTGATGATGAGAAAGAAACTATCATTGGACAAGTAATACTCCATTATCACAACATTACAAGTTAGTCTTTCATGCACATAGGTACGTGATGAAGCTCAGAAGGCAGGACTGCCTCCAACAAGAGAGAGCTGTTGGTCATACTTCATAAAGAAGTGTTCCAATAACCTCCACATTGTCCTGTGTATGTCACCAGTAGGTGAGACCCTACGTACTAGATGCCGTAAACTTCCCCGGCTTGGTCAATAACACATCCATTGATTGGTTTACTGCATGGCCAGACAAGCATTACATGCAGTAGCTAGTCAGTTCTTAGCAGAGGTAAGGAGGAGATTACACTATATTAAAAGATGTCCTATTAAATGATACATTCAGTGCTTCTTATAATTTGTTGTTTTATAGAATGATAAAATACCAGATGAATATAGAGATCGTGTTGTAGAACATGTCGTTCATGTACATCTCTCTGTCAGTAAAAATATAGTAAAGAATTTCAAGAGAAACTACGTCGTGTTAATCATGTCACTCCAAAGAATTATTTAGATTTTATTAGCACATATACTAAACTATTACAAGAGAAAGACAAGTCTGTGCAAGATCAGGTACAATGTCCATTTATTTGTCCTTCTATGTGTCCATTTCTATTTCATATAGTGTCAACGTCTCAGTAGTGGTCTTTCTAAGCTCATTGAAGCGGCTGATCAGATTAAAGTGATGAACGAGAAATTAGAAGTACAACAAGTGGCTGTCAAACAAAATCAGAGGCTTGTGATGCTCTTCTAGTAGATATCTCAGCTAAAACAGAACAGGTCAGAACAATACATTATTACTATACAATAGTACAATAGTTTAATCCAGTCATCTATTAACTAACTATATATATATATATATATATATATATATATATATATATATATATATATATATATAACACAATATGCATTAAACTCTGTGAAGAAAGTTTTATGAGAAAGTTACTGTCTGCATTTCCATAGTTTTGGCAAACAGTTATTATCAGATTTAAAAAAGTTTCATGACACCTTAATGCATATTTAATGAGATTATGACTTGTCACAAAATCTCAATCAACAATTGCTTTGCAAACAAACTATGCAGTAAATATAAAGACCAGGTAACCAAGTTAGATTGGGCATTGTTGTGTTGTGGACTGGCATTTGCTCTGTCATAAGCCCTTCCAGCATACTCTGTGTTTACTTGTATTCCTATGGGTGGACTAGGATATAGCTGGTTCTCTCCCTTTAAACATGAAGAGGTGTGGTGGTTGCATTCCTAGACTACTTGACAATGATACACCTTTATCTCAAATCCAAGTATGGCTGACGTGAAGGGCAACTCTCCAGCCAGGATGACCTCATCTGAGGTTATCATGCATTAAATGTAATTAGTGAGCACTCCCTAGTAGTCAAAGCAGTAGGTTAGCCACTAGCTAGGAATCCTGAATACTAAATAGGAGGCTCTGCAGGGTGAGTTGGATCAGGTCATTTAGCTCAGCATAACAAACTATTTTTCTTTTTTTTCTTTTAAATATGTTAAACATAATATATATTTGATTTATTAAGTTACTTAAATTCAATATAACTATTAAATTTTATTAATAATCTGAATAATATATAGATTATAATCCATACTAGCCATCTAGTCATTCATACTACATGTGACATCCATACATGTTATCAATGTTTGTATTATCTGTCCTAGTACACATATAATATATGATGACCTAATGTATTGTTCCATCTATATCATAGGCCAAAGAGAAACAGGAGTTAGCTCAAACAAAGAGTAAAGATATTGAAGAACAGAACAAGGTAATAGCTAAAGAGAAGAAAGAAGCTGAAGAAGCATTAGCAGAGGCCTTACCAGCTTTAGAAGAAGCTAGGATTGCTTTAAGTGACTTGGAGAAAGCAGATGTTACAGAAATCAGGTACTAGAAATATAGAGGACTAGATACATATTTAATTGACCATTTCTTTCTCCAGGTCATTTGCTAAGCCTCCTCCTCCAGTACAGACAGTATGTGAATGTGTAGCTATATTTAGAGGTATTAAAGATGCTGATTGGAAATCTGCTAAAGGTCTTATGGCTGAGACTAATTTCTTATCATCACTGCAAAATATGGATGTAGATGGTATCAGTGCTGGACAGGTAAAGAGATGAATGGATGGACAAATAGATTAATAGATGGATGAATGGATAAATGGATGAATGATTGATGAATGGATAGATAAATTAACTGATTTTATGTAGGTGAGTCGTGTCAAAGCCAAAATGGACAAGATGGATACAGATTATGCTCGTATGAGAGAGATCAGTAAAGCTGGAGGAGGATTGTTCAAATTTGCTAAAGCTGTCATGGGCTATTGTTTTGTAGCTCGGGAGATCAAGCCCAAGAGAGAAAAAGTCGCCATGTTGGAAAGAAACTTTCAAATGAGTAAAAGAGAACTGGAGAAGATACAAAAAGAGTTAGCAAGTATTGAGAGGAGTTAAAAGCACTCAGTAAACAATATGAGGAAGCTATGTCAGAGAGGAGAGCACTTGAAGAAGAAGCTGAGCTTATGCAGCGACGACTTACAGCTGCAAGCAAACTGATATCTGGTTTGGGATCTGAGAAAGTACGTTGGCAAGAAGATCTGGAGGGTCTAAAAAGGAAGAGAACTCAGTTGCTAGGAGACTGTCTCTTATCTGCTGCTTTTCTGAGTTATGTGGGTGCATTCTCTTGGGAGTTCCGACATCAAATGTTATCAGAAGACTGGGAGAAGGATGTAATTACCAGGGACATCCCCTTAAGTAAACCATACAAATTAGAAACACTGCTAACAAATGATGTAGAGATCAGCAAGTAAATACTATTATAATATATTAGTAATAATAATAACAATATTGACATTATATAGGTGGACTTCAGAGTCATTACCTCCTGATGAGTTATCTATACAAATGGTATATTAACTACACAAGCAAATCGCTATCCACTTTGTATTGATCCTCAACAACAAGCATTGACATGGATTAGAAAGAAAGAAGAGAAAAATAACCTCAAAGTATAACAGTCATCAATCCATCCTTCTATCTCTCAATCCATCCATTCTCCACAGGTCGCAACATTTAATGATCCTGATTTCCTCAAACAACTTGAACTAGCCATCAAATATGGTTATCCATTTTTATTTAAAGATGTTGATGAGTACATTGATCCAGTCATTGACAGTGTACTAGACAAGAATGTCAAAGGTACAACACAGGCACATAATATGGAAACTATTACTATATATATATATACTATATATATATAGTATATATATATATATATATATATATATATATATATATATATATATATATATATATATATTACTATATATATTAACTGTATGTATTTTGTAGGTAGTGGAGCTCGTCAGACTATTATATTAGGAGATAAAGAAGTTGATTTTGATCCTAGTTTTAAACTCTATCTCAATACTAAGTTAGCAAATCCCAAGTATACTCCAGCAGTGTTTGGAAGAACTATGATCATTAACTACACGGTAACATTGAAAGGTAGGTAACAATTATGTTTAAGATGTAACCTCTCATTCTCTCTATATCCGTTCCTCTCTCTCAATCCTAGGTCTTGAGGATCAATTGTTAAGTGTGATTGTAGGACATGAAAAGAAAGAACTTGAAGAAGATCGTGAGCGTCTTATTCAAGAGACTTCAGACAACAAACGTTTACTAAAAGATCTCGAGGATACATTATTAAGAGAACTAGCTACCTCTACTGGTAACATGTTAGATAATGCTGAGTTAGTACAAACACTTGAAGAAACAAAATCTAAAGCATCGGAAGTAATTATTTAAATGGTTTGTCTTGAATTTCTCTCATTATCATTGTGTGTTAGGTCTCTGAGAAGCTCAAACTTGCTGAAAGAACAGCCAAAGAGATAGAACAATTACGTGATGGATATCGTCCTGCAGCTCGTAGAGGAGCTGTACTGTTTTTTGTCCTTTCAGAGATGGCAGCCATTAATACAATGTACCAGTATTCTCTTAGTGCATATCTCAGTGTATTCAATCACTCTCTATCTCACTCACTCCCTGACACACATCTACCTAAAAGACTAAGAAATATTATTGATACTTTAACATTAAATGTTTATAACTATGCTTGCACAGGTCTGTTAGTCAATGTATCTTCTATCTGTTCATTTATTGATCCATTGTCCCTTTAGGTCTCTTTGAAGTCCACAAATTACTCTTCTCATTTCAAATGACTATTAAAATACAAGAAGTGGAGTCTACATTGAACAGAGAAGAATTGGACTTCTTTATCAAGGAAATATATCATTAGAAAAAGTAACATTAATTTGAACACTTCAGTATATATGGGAATATTATACTGATAGTATTACTATTATATATACATATATTATATGTACTGATAGTATTACTATTATATATACATATTATATGTACTGATAGTATTACTATTATATATACATATTATATGTACTGATAGTATTACTATTATATATACATATTATATGTACTGATAGTATTACTATTATATATAATATTATATGTACTGATAGTATTACTATTATATATACATATTATATGTACTGATAGTATTACTATTATATATACATATTATATGTACTGATAGTATTACTATTATATATACATATTATATGTACTGATAGTATTACTATTATATATACATATTATAGTACTGATAGTATTACTATTATATATACATATTATATGTACTGATAGTATTACTATTATATATACATATTATATGTACTGATAGTATTACTATTATATATACTTATTATATGTACTGATAGTATTAGTATTATAATATACATATTATATGTACTGATAGTATTACTATTATATATACATATTATATGTACTGATAGTATTACTATTATATATACATATTATATGTACTGATAGTATTACTATTATATATACTTATTATATGTACTGATAGTATTAGTATTATAATATACATATTATATGTACTGATAGTATTACTATTGTATATACTTATTATATGTACTGATAGTATTACTATTATATATACATATTATATGTACTGATAGTATTACTATTATATATACATATTATATGTACTGATAGTATTACTATTATATATACATATTATATGTACTGATAGTATTACTATTATATATACATTATATGTACTGATAGTATTACTATTATAATACATATTATATGTACTGATAGTATTACTATTATATATACATATTATATGTACTGATAGTATTACTATTATATATACATATTATATGTACTGATAGTATTACTATTATATATACTTATTATATGTACTGATAGTATTAGTATTATAATATACATATTATATGTACTGATAGTATTACTATTATATATACATATTATATGTACTGATAGTATTACTATTATATATACTTATTATATGTACTGATAGTATTAGTATTATAATATACATATTATATGTACTGATAGTATTACTATTGTATATACTTATTATATGTACTGATACTATTACTATTATATATACATATTATATGTACTGATAGTATTACTATTATATATACATATATATGTACTGATAGTATTACTATTATATATACATATTATATGTATTGATAGTATTACTATTATATATACATATTATATGTACTGATAGTATACTATTATATATACATATTATATGTACTGATAGTATTACTATTATATATACATATTATATGTACTGATAGTATTTACTATATAACATATTATATATACTGATATTATATGTACTGATAGTATTACTATTTATATATACATATTATATGTACTGATAGTATTACTATTATATATACATATTATATGTACTGATAGTATTACTATTATATATACTTATTATATGTACTGATAGTATTAGTATTATAATATACATATTATATGTACTGATAGTATTACTATTGTATATACTATTATATGTACTGATAGTATTACTATTATATATACATATTATATGTACTGATAGTATTAGTATTATAATATACATATTATATGTACTGATAGTATTACTATTATATATACATATTATATGTACTGATAGTATTACTATATATATACATATTATATGTACTGATAGTATTACTATTATATATACATATTATATGTACTGATAGTATTACTATTATATATACATATTATATGTACTGATAGTATTACTATTATATATACATATTATATGTACTGATAGTATTACTATTATATATACATATTATATGTACTGATAGTATTACTATTATATATACATATTATATGTATGATAGTATACTATTATATATACATATTATATGTACTGATAGTATTACTATTATATATACATATTGATGTACTGATAGTATTACTATTGTATATACATATTATATGTACTGATAGTATTACTATTATATATACATATATATGTACTGATAGTATTACTATTATATATACATATTATATGTACTGATAGTATTACTATTATATATACATATTATATGTACTGATAGTATTACTATTATATATACTTTTATATGTACTGATAGTATTAGTATTATAATATACATATTATATGTACTGATAGTATTACTATTGTATATACTATTATATGTACTGATAGTATTACTATTATATATACATATTATATGTACTGATAGTATTAGTATATAATATACATATTATATGTACTGATAGTATTACTTATATATACATATTATATGTACTGATAGTTTTACTATTATATATACATATTATATGTACTGGTACTATTACTATTATATATACATATTATATGTACTGATAGTATTACTATTTATATACATATTATATGTACTGATAGTATTACTATTATATATACATATTTATGTACTGATAGTATTACTATTATATATACATATTATATGTACTGATAGTATTAGTATTATAATATAACATATTATATGTACTGATAGTATTACTATTATATATACATATTATATGTACTGATAGTATTACTATTATATATACATATTATATGTACTGATAGTATTACTATTATATATACATATTATATGTACTGATAGTATTACTATTATATATACATATTATATGTACTGATAGTATTACTATATATATACATATTATATGTACTGATAGTATTACTATTATATATACATATTATATGTACTGATAGTATTACTATTATATATACATATATATGTATTGAATAGTATTACTATTATATATACATATTATATGTATTGATAGTATTACTATTTATGAAATACTTCTGTTTTTGTAGAGTGCTCGTCGTAAACCATTTGATTGGTTACCTGATCAAGGTTGGGAGGATATTATCAAACTGACTTCAGTGAATGGAGAAATATTTGGTCATTAGCTGATGATATTGAAAAGAATGAAAGACTTGGAAAGAGGTTTGCAATTGATTAATATATCATTACCATCTCTCTCTCTCTCTCCTCTCTCTCTCTCTCTCTCTCTCTCTCTCTCCTCTCTCTCTCTAGTGGTTTGATTTGGACGCACCTGAGTCATCCCCATTTCCTGGTCGATATTCGCAAGGTCTCTCTGACTTCCAACAACTCCTTCTTTTACGTTGTTTTAGAATTTGATCGTGTTTATCGTGCCATTACTAATTTTGTCACTATACGTATGGGAGAGCAATATGTTACACCTCCAGTAGTGAACTTAGAGAATATTTCTAGAACAATCAAACCCATTATCTCCTATTGTTTTTATACTCAGTCCAGGGGCAGACCCTGCTGGAGATCTTGGTAATTAGCTGAAATTAAAGGGTTTGGAGGAAATCGATTCAAAATTCTTGCTATGGGTCAAGGCCAAGAAAAGTTAGTCACTACTCTACAGTGATACTATATTGTCTGTATTATGACAGGTTGCATTACAACTATTGGAAACTGCCTCTCACGTGTCACTGGTTGATGTTACAAAATTTGTCATCTTCTTGTACGATGGCTCATTGATTTGGAGAAAGCATTGGAACGACTCACTAAACCACACCCAGATTTTAGACTTTGGTTAACCACTGCCCCCACACCTGAATTCCCCATAGGAATACTACAAAAATCTCTAAAGTAGAGCAATACATAAGACAACATAATATATTACATTATAGTATTATATAATATACAGTACTAATGCTATACTATAATACCATAGCAACTAATATAATATATCATTATAGTATTATATAATATACTGTACTAATGCTATACTATAGTAGCATATAATATATACATTATAGTATATATTGTTGTTGTACATTTCAATGGTATTTCTTCTTAAGGTTGTGACCGAGCCTCCAAATGGTCTTAAACTGAACTTACGTAATACTTACTTTAAAATACCGTCTCATGCTCTCAAGGAGTGTCCTCACTTTGCCTTTAAACCTCTCGTTTATACACTGGCTTTTTTCCATGCTGTTTGTACAAGAGAGAAGAAAATATGGAAAAGTGAGTATTGTGTTTCTATAGTTACTGTTGCTATGGTGATATTACATGTCCTTTCTCTGTAGATTGGTTGGAATGTTTCTTATGATTTTAATGAGTCAGACTTCAATGTATGTATGGATGTCTTAAAAACTTACCTCATTAAAGCCAGTGAATCAGGGATACCAAAATACCATGGGGCTCTTTAAAGTACCTTATTGGAGAGGTGATCCTTTCATTCATTAATAAGATGTCCATTAATATACCCATATGTCCATTTAGACACCCATATGTCCATTAATACACCCATATATCCATTAATATCCCCATATATCCATTAATATACCCATATGTCCATTTATACACCCATATATCCATTAATATCCCCATATATCCATTAATATACCCATATGTCCATTTATACACCCATATGTCCATTTATACACCCATATATCCATTATATACCCATATATCCATTAATATACCCATATGTCCATTTATACACCCATATGTCCATTTATATACCCATATATCCATTAATACACCCATATGTTCCATTATTATATAGGTGATGTATGGTGGTCGAGCTATAGATGACTTTGATCGTCGTGTACTTAAAACATATATGGATGAATACATGGGAGACTTTATATTTGATACCTTCCAACCATTTCACTTCTATCATGATGATACAGTAGATTACATCATACCCCCTGATGGTACAAGGTAAGACAATGTTGTACATGCATAGACATGTACATATACATATACATGTGTACATATACATGTACATATGTATGTGTATATATATGTACATGTACATGTAAATATACATGTACATATATACATACAGCTGTATATGAATTCATATATACCATACATGTACATGTTTATAATTGAGCACATGTGAAATATTATGATATAATAGTATAAACAGTACAATAGTTAAATATATGACCATATGGTATTATGACTAGGGCTATAATATTGAGTCAGGTTATTTTATTAAAATAGTTCCTTTACTGGCTCATTTTGGAGATGTGTATTGTATTAATGTTGGCTTCTACTTACTATCATAGTTAGGGCTTTATTAGTAATAAGATACCATAGGTAACTTGATATAATTACTAACAGACCTATAATTGAGTGGGTGTACTCCTAAGTTGATTAGTTTGTGATTATGTGGGCAGGTCAAAGGTTTTAGTTAGTTGTTGAAGTGGGTGGAGCACTTGGGCGCCATTGTTGGAATGAGTAAGTAAGAGTACTCATTAACTATAATTAAAGTGGGCAGACATCACAGTGTCATGACAGGTGACTTTCCTCACCTAACACCACCTTAACACTTCATAAATTGTATACATGTAGTACAAGTCACAGATGTACATATACTAATGATACATGTACTACAGTCACAATACATGTACATGTAACAAATGATACATGTACTACAGTCACAATACATGTACATATACTAATGATACATGTACTACCAATGACAATACATGTACATGTACAAATGATACCATGTACTACCATCACAATACATGTACATGTACAAATGATACATGTACTACCATCACAATATATACAAATGATACATGTACTACCAGTGACAACATATGTATATATTTTCTTTAGGGACCAATATTTGGAAGCTATTGAAGTTTTTCCATTAGCTAACACACCAGAAGTGTTTGGTCTTCATGCTAATGCTGAAATTAACTATTTCACTCGAACAACTAAAGATTTATGGACACAATTAGTAGAACTACAACCTCAAACAACTGACACTGGAACGGGTATCAGTAGAGAGGAGTTTATTAGTGGTATAGCCTCTGATATACAGGTATAATACACTATACTTACTATGTAGTACAATAATGACATTATGACATCCTATTATCTAATCATTACTATTACTACTTGTTTAGGCTAAATTGCCAGAGTTGTTTAAGCTTGATGTTATCCGTAAGAAATTTGGCGAGGCCATCACACCAACTATAGTCGTGTTATTACAAGAGTTAGAGAGATTTAATAAACTCATTAGAAGAATGTCAAGTTCACTAAGTAATTTACAAAAGGTATATACAACAACATTATAATTAATTTAATTATGTACTCTAACTATAGGCTCTTGCTGGTGAAGTGGGTATGAGTAACGAATTAGATGAATTAGCACGGTCTTTATATAACGGTCAATTACCCTCCATTTGGCGGGCTTTGGCGCCAGCTACATTGAAGACGCTTGGTAATTGGATATCTCATTTTTTGAGGAGAAATGAACAGTACAAATTTGGGTATGATTAAAACAAAAATAGAATATTTTATTAGTAAATATAAAGTCCAGATATATATTAGTATATATAGTATATATATATTATGTATAGTATATATATATTAGTATATATATATATATATTTAGTATATAGTATATATATAGTATGTATATTATATATATATATAGTTGTATAGTATATATATATTATAGTATAGTATATATATATTAGTAGTATAGTTATTATAGTATATAGTATATATATATAGTATGTATAGTATATATATATTAGATTATGTATAGGTATATATATATTAGTATGTATAGTATATATATATTAGTATGTATAGTATATATATATTAGTATAGTATATATATTTAGTATGTATAGTATATATATATTAGTATGTATAGTATATATATATTAGTATGTATAGTATATATATATTAGTATGTTAGTATATATATATTAGTATTATAGTATATATATAGTATATATATAGATATAATTAGTATTAGTAATATATATTATATGTATAGTATATATATTAGTATGTATAGTATATATATATTAGTATGTATAGTATATATATATTAGTATGTATATATATCTATATGTTAGTATTATATATTAGTATGTATACATTACTAGTTATTAGTATATCTATTGAAGACTCATTTGACTTAATTCAATGTTATCTGACACATCATCTATCTTAGGACTTCCATTTAACACCACAACCTTTTATCATGTAATTAGTCCAAGTACTAATATGTTTATATATATTGTTTTTAATCCATGAGATTTCTTATTACTACACACTAGGTCAATGAAGGTGAACCATATGTCATGTGGTTATCAGGACTACATATCCCAGAGTCATATCTCACTGCATTAGTTCAGGCAACTTGTAGAAAGAATGGTTGGCCATTAGACAAGTCTACATTATATACAGCAGTCACTGAGGTATGTCATCTAAAACTAATATAATACTTAATACTTAGCTCTCTCTCTCTCTCTCTCTCTCTCTCTCTCTCTTCTCTCTCTCTCTCTCTCTCTTTATCCATCTATCTATCTAGTATACCAGTCCAGATCAAGTTACTGAAAGAGCTCCATCTGGTTGCTATATTACTGGATTATATTTAGAAGGAGCATGTTGGGATCTTGACAAAAAATGTCTTATAAAATCGCCTCCAAAAATTCTCATTGAAGAGTTACCTATATGCGTATTATTCCTATTGAAGCACATCGTCTTAAACTAGTGGTATGGATTGACTTATACACATTGGAACCTTTCTTATAATTACATTGATTAAAGGGACATCCTCTTTTAGTGGCTCTTAATAATTTAAAGTGGATTGCCCTTATAATAGTGGTTCCATTGTAATACATGTAATGTAGTTTGTGTCTATTAATTGAGGTATTTATCTTTCTAGAACACATTTTGTACTCCTGTCTATACAACATCTGATCGTCGTAATGCTATGGGCGTTGGTCTTGTCTTTGAAGCCGACCTCACTACAGAGGAACACATATCTCATTGGGTATTACAGGGGGTGTGTCTTCTTTAAATACTGATGTAAAATGTATATCACTTAACGCAGAAAGGATAAACCAAATCCTTACATCATTTATGATACTATATCAAACAATTATACTTCATAAAATGTGTATATTATGTAATAGCTTTATATTTCATTGAGAAAGCTTTTTAATATTACACCTTGACCTTTGTCTATGTCTACTGTACATGTACAGTACATTAACATAGATGCACATACATATACAGTACATTAACATAGGTACATGTGTACATGTACAGGTACCTACTTGTTACAAGAACTGAAGTTATAGGGTGTCTTTGCTATGATGTTGTTAGAGCTTATTAAACATTCTCATGATGATATTAATTAAAATCTCATCCAAACTTTGATGAGTATATTAACAGTTACAACCTAACATTGGAATGAGGCTTAGTTATTGATTGTGTACACTGCACTACAACCTACATTCTCAATGTTTAGTATCAGAAGCCAAAGAAAATAGAGCAATTTGGAATCACTACTTCCACTGTGAATTATCATTTACTAAACAAACTAGTGTTGTTATGATGGAATCTGGTATCTGAGATTTCCGTACAAGCTATTAGCTCTGAGGCTTAATAGATCAGTTCCCGGTACAAGTCACCAACAGAGAAAGCAGAAACTCCCTCCTAGACCATTTTCACAAGGTAATGTTACTACCAGTGATCCATTCTATCAAGAGATTACAGACTTCCTGACAAGTCATTGAAAGAAGTGGACTGCAAAAAAAGTGGTCAGTACAATGGTATAACACCTTATTCCAATCTTAGTAATATATCATTCATTAGCTGTTGTATACAGTATTGTTTATCTCTGACTGTAGTATGAAACTTAAAGCTTATTAAATTGTCTACTATTATAATTGTAATGTATTTCTGTAAGATTTTATATTCTTTCTTTCTTCAAATAGATCCAGTGTGCTAGTCAAAACATTAAAGAAATTACCTGTCACTAACAATACTAGAAAACCACTCCTTTAATCAACCATATTCTGGCTCACTCTGTAGTCGTATCAACTCCATGGAAATTGCAGAGGACTTTCTTACAGCTTGATTCAAAACCTATAAAAATCATCAAGCTTCTCTGAAGGAAGAAGTCTTGAATTATCCCAAGTAACTGGTAGGCCAAAAGCTGCTTGCACTACACAGCTCTCCACCTACACTTAAGGACTCTTGCTGCTATTGTGAGTGATAGCAGCAGAAATGACCAAAAAAAAGATTAACCAGGATCATTTCCAGATGACCCCATTATCAGTTTTAAAAAAACACAATACCATTGATGGTCAGGGATACAGTCAAGCATGATATAGCAGCAGATGTGACAGTGGTACTTTTAGTTGTAGTGGGAACCTAAACTAGTAGTGACTGCTGAAATGGATAAGCAAAAGCCTTGATCAAAGATGAGAACAAAGAGAGCGATGTGTATGTTGTCATGGCAGCCACTAATCTGTGAAAGAGTCTATATCAACTCCTCTACTCTCGGAGGCAAACATGTAGTCACTATGTCTTTCACTTCCACCAAAACAGCAATTTCGAAGAGTTGAAGATCATACATATTACAATTTTCATGAATCGAACAACAATGCTAGTCTCCCTAATTTTAAAACAATAGAACTACTTGAAGAAGATGAAGAACTGACAGATACACGATCTTCTTTGTAATAACTAAGGCTTTTCTTTTCAGGACAATTATGATTACAGCGTCGTGTATATGAACCTGGGATTATTCACGTCCTATACCACCACCTCGTAAAAAAAAAATTATAAAGTTACAACAAGCTTCTTCCCTCTTTCTTCTCCGGGTTCCAGTCCAATCTTACGATATCATACGATGTCTCAGAATAATCCACTACACTCTCTCCCCACCTTCATCCTCCACAAAAAAATCCTTCAAACTATTCAACCATTTTTAATTCTTCGAAAACATAGAACAGTTTCGACACCAACGTAGAAAAGGAGAAAAGACACGCAGAAGACCAGAAGGTATCGTTTCTCTGATGCAGTTGCCGATGGTCTCTTGTTAAAGAATACCACAACACTTCAAGAATCGAGATAAGTAGTTTTGTATTGTGTATTTGATGTTGTTTTGTTTGTTGTCATAATTATCCACTAAATGATACCATACCTGGTATTATGCCAGTATATACACAATTATCACTTGTTTATATCTTCAAGGTATTTTATTAAATTTTCTCAACTTACCTACTACTAACACATGATGTCATTGCCCTAGCCCTGTTATTTTAAACAATACTGTTTTTTTTATATTAACTGCTATCGCACATTTCCTTCTTTTAATCACATGTATATTTGTTATTATTTAAATCTAATTGGGTGTGAATTATTGTATAGTTCCTTTGACCAATTACATATCTTAATGGGTTTGTTACACTAGTGGCGCCAACTATTTACAATATTAATAACACAAAATTGTTGTATTAAACTTTTACCTGGCAAGAAGTTGAAAGTGTTGATGTTTGAAATAAAACATACTGTTCCTTAGATTTATTGCATCACACTGCATGGACATACCGTTTTGTTACAAAACTGATTGAATGTATAATACGATGTAAAGGTAGTAGGTATGGTCAATTAGTCAGTAAACATTAGGAATGTTTGATATTTATGACTTCACTCACAAGTTACATGTTAGGGAGGAAATATTCTATAAATTATGGAGGTATTGCACCCTCTGACTCAATATTACAGAACACATAACCTTGGCATTATATAATAGTGGGTTCCTTTTATATGATGACCCATAGAAGAACTGGTATATCATCCTCATCCCCCTAGTTAATCAACAAATAGCCTTAGACCATAACATACCAAACTGAGCAGCAAGTGATGGACTTCATTTAAATACATGCTGATTCCAGTATGATAGAATATAATTCTAAAAAATATAGTGTTAAAATTATGTTAACAATATCTAGTGGTTAATTTCTTTAAATGTGTTTCTTGATGAATGATAGGTACTTTAACAGCAATCTCTCTTTACTAATATTGGATCAGCCAGAGCATTTCCATAATACTTTATATACTCCCTCAGAGGTAATATCGACTCGACGTCTAATGTGGTACTCCAATTGATATCTTAACTAAAACTTTTTATCGACCTCGACTTAAAAACAATGATGAATTCTTTGTTTAACACCTTTGTAACAGTATATGATTATTCGTCGTGGATTTTTCGGATCAATATGCTGTATAGATGACTCTCCCCTGTATCAAGAGGTGTAGTCTGTTTGTGCATGGACACACACAAGCCAGAGACGTCCGTGTGAACTCCTACAATAGAATAGCATATGTGGTGTAGAATTTAGTAAAGAAACTTTACTTCTATGTCCCCTAATGAAAAGTGGACCCCCCTGCATCTAAAATAAAGGGAGATTATAGAAACTATCCCAACTTTTTAATGATTCTAAATAGAATTTTGTAATCTCAACAGTTTACTCACGATAACAAAAATGGTCTAGTGCGTGTACTTTATCATCACATAAAACAGTGCTTATCACTCGATCTTGTACTGTACTCTAAATTGCTTGGAGACTTTAGTTCGTCTCAAATTGGCTGCATGTATAGTAATCACTAGCCATTGTTGCAGGTGTGGTCAAATCGTGTAATACGAGCGATAACGGAAACATATTCTAAAATTTGTATAGAAAATGCCAATGGGATAAAAAAAATGTCCGGTAATATCGATTTAGGACACGTGTTTAGATTTTAACTCTTACGTTGAACCCTGATCTATTTGATCACAGACTCATAGATAGTGGGCGTTTCTCTAGTTCTCATGAACAAGAGACCAATTATCTACAATTATCCTAGGTTCAGTGAGATATGATGATGAATTAGTCTTGAGTCTTAGGACAATGAGAGATTTTACTTTGGGGAATGATTGAAACACAGTAGACTACTGTACCTGCTATCACCATGGTAACATAGTAAGCTATGGTAACTGGAGAAGTAACATGATGATAATGTTTCACACTTTGTGTTCCTGACCCAACGTAGATAATCTGGGATTTAATATAATAACTAGGCAAACATCTTCAAATGTTATTATATCTCTTACTCTAAAAGCATATGTCATACCCATTTCCCACACATTACAATGAAAAAAATAACTAGTATCACAGTTTACATAGTGTTTCTACTTGCCATATCACAATTATGTCTCATTACTCCCCAAGAAAATGATACAGTTAGTATACTTAGAAGACACTAGATTTAATAATGGTTTTTATCTTCATCAATTTGTTGATTATAGGCTTACAATGGTAAGATTACTTAGATATCTACTCCAGGAAAAAAAAAAATTTTAAAAAACAAATCTATCTGTTGTATGTTAGACGATACACAAGCTGTATATGGTTCAGTGTTAGCTCAAGAGGACATTGATTATGCGTTTGTGGCCTCCAAGTGCCTGTATTAAGGTGTATGCATGGTGGTGCTGAGACAGTTGATCAATTACTAGGTAGTAATACGTCATGGTATGAAGAAAAATTTAGAGTTGGTGCCCCCTTTTATAAGAGGCGGCAGCAATCGAGACTAGAGATAGGAGAGACATACCACATATTCCATATCTTTTGTTTAGGGCAGGAAACTATGGCTACTTGTCAGTACAATATTGTATGTGCCTGGTGATTTATCATTGGCAATTTATGCTGTCATCAAAGGAAAAGAGTGGGGACAGAATATAAGGTCTGTGGAATTTGAAATATTTCAAACTCAGGGCCCTACGTTTATGTTACAGTTTAATGTGGGGGGTGGGGTCTCGCCTTTGAGCCCATCATCATAGTAGTATATGAACAAACTGTATGGACAATATCTACTATAAAATGTGACGCGTATTTGCTGTAGCTGTATGGGGGATACATTAGAATGCCCATAGTTGTTAGGGTCCGTGTTGCGAAGAACACCACTGTTTTTGAACAAATCTCAATCAAGAGGAAATGAGGGTTGGATCAAAGAAGAGGATAAAAAAGGATTGAAGTTAGTTCCGAATATAAAATGATATTTTTTTTAATAGTGAACAATGATTAAAATGTTAACGTGAATTTTCAATGATCAAAAGTTAAAGTTAAGCCTTCAAAAAGAGGCATGTATGGTTTAGTAATTCTGAGACGGGATGCAGCAGATCTCTGATTTTAAAACAATCATCAAAGTATTTTATAAAGATTTATGAGAATGGATTACCTTGTCTCCTCGTTGTGTCTCAACCCCCCCCCTAAAGTTTCTTTCAGTAATTTTTTCTTATACATTGGAGCTCCTCATCACTTGTTCCCAAGGAAATAAGTAGTGTCTCCATTTCAAAGTTTGTCTGAAATGCTATGAGAGAGAGAGAGAGACGAGAGAGCCAAATAAATATATTATAATTACAATCAAACACAAGTATACTGACATACATTAGCTTCGCTGCTAAAAACCGTGGTCATGAAGGCTTCAGAATAATAGATGTTGGTTTTTTTTGAGACTCTATCAAAACTTTACATAGTTTCTAATCTAATTGATGTTTATGTACCGGTAGAACTCTGGAAACATACGAGGAATAAATACTCTTTCAATAACTGAAATTGTTGAATTTCGAGGACCAAAGCAATGCTCACAATAATCGTATTAACATTATTACAATGTTTACTCGATAGCAATGTTATATCACACTTCCATTTATTGTGAGACACGAGACTAGCACGGGCTGTTAAGGTGCCAATGGTACATGCTGTATGATTTCCTATATAAAAGAGAGGAGGGGACTCGTTATTGGAATGTCACGCCATTAATATAGCGCCAATAGCGGGAGACGGTCAAGAGGACTCGATACTCGATGGAGCAGTGAATTATACAAACTGTGCTAAAAAAGCAAAATGGAGCGATCTGGTGGCGGTCACCTGCTGAATATTATGTCTACTCAGTTGCGCGTATTGTTGTTATTCCCCTTGCTACGATATCAGGGAAGACACTTACAACAACGCAATTCCAACCAACTGACTGCGGCAGCCAAGGCACTGTGACGACGTTTTCTCGCCGGACCATTCCGTTGATGCACGTTCGTTGATGAAAATGCAAACAGAAAACATTGATCTAATAGAACAAGGGAAGTAAATTGAACCTCTTCCCCAAAAGCTAAAACAAGCATTTCTTAGTATGATAACCATGTGGGTTTTCCCACTTAAAACCCATATGCACACCTATTACACTCCCTTATCCTCCCTTCAACCACGGTTTCAAAAGGGAGCAAGGCACACAACATGATCTTAGGGATTGGGCAGGGTAAATGTGTGGATGTACTCTAGAGAATCATACAAGAGCCCTTCCAAATATTTTCAGCTGGCTTAAACGCCCATTCCTATATAACAAAGTGGAATGTTCGTTTTTTCTTACCAAATGATTTCTAATACCTACTTGTCCAAATTCTAAATACACCATTGGATTGGCTGTTTGTTAATGGATCAGTAAACTGTAAAAGACAACATATGCATGCTAAATTTATGATCATTTGACAAAGGTCGTAGAGCTCCTCATCCGTCTTCTGTTACCTTTAGCAAAAACATCATCTCACGTGTCGTAAATCCGTGAATCAGGCTTGGTCGTTTCATTCGACTATAACTGTAACGGTCCCCCTTATAGATATGATACCAAAATGTCTTTTTAACAGACGACTGGTTACAGGCTCTGATTGACCAGCTGACAAGAACATACACCCCAAATTACAAGCGAGTTTTATGAACAACCCTAAAAGGCCATGGATACCGTTAATACAGGGTCCTTTTTCCCCTATACCAGGAGCATTTGTAACACTCATTAACAGAATCATAATTAGTTGACCTGTACTGAAGGTTATACTGCTCCTGATAATGCCCGCAACACTTCATGAATGACCTTGAATCAGTTAAAAAAATCCCTAGTGGTACATATTATCAAGTAACTGTAGTGCCATCTGTGATAAATTGTTGGAACTATTTAATAATGGTGTCAATGTAACATGTTAATTGGTCATATATTGTTAGTTACACTGACTCAAGATGGCCACGCACAAGTACGACAACAAGTTATAAATAGAAGTGATCTCTCTCTTTCTCTCTAGGAATGCTACAGTAAACTCTATGAAGGTGGAATGAAAGGACAAAAATTTCAAACAAACTTATACAAATTTAGTTTCTCACATCAAAAGTACTGGACATATCGATGATACAACTGTACATCTCAGTACTGGTAAGATTTGACTATCCATATAATGAAAATTATGATAACTATAATAATGAAACCTGCTACATTACTCCACTGTACGCAACTTTAATTGTTTTAAAGTATTATTGTAAATTATACTATAATAACAATATGTGACCAATGTAACTATAAACACACGATCCCACTTAACCACGTTTGTAGAGCATGTTAAACTGGTATTAACACTTTCTTTCCAGGTAACTGGAGCCCTAGTGAATTTCCTACTGGAACTGACTTCCCCCCATACAGAAATCAAAGGACATTCTGTAAAATCGTTGATATGGTTTGGTTTCATGCAGAGTCCCAGATATTGTCAATACTTTCATGCTGGAAGTCTTTACTAATGACTGGTATATTGGGTCACCATGGTTACAACCACGAAAATGGCGTTCAATTACCTGAAATTCCACAGTTAAAAACTAAAAAAAAAAAAAAAAAAAAAAAAAAAAAGAAATTTTGAAGTGGTTATAAAAGTTTACAAATACTGACTAAAAAAAAAAAAAAGCGGAGGATAACAACTATAATTGACATTAACAAAAAAACTTATAAATTAAAAAATCTTTTAGTTTGCTATTGTTAACTAACCTGTCCAGCTGTGCAATTTCTTGTCGTATTTCAGTATTATTTGGAGAAAGTTTAGCTGCTTTTAAGAAATATAGTTTAGACTTTTCCCATTCATTGATCTGAGAATATGCCTGACAAAAGAACCAAGACACTGTAAATATTGTACACATGATATTAGATAAGTTTAAAAACATATATAATAGAATAAATTTACAATTTTTTCTAAAAAATGGCCTATAGGCCCTATAGTTTGCTTTGCTTTCTTACCTTTCCAGTCTAAAGGTTGCTTTCACATTATATTCATCAAGTTCAAGAGCTCGTTTGGAATGAGTTATAGCTAACTTTGGTTTTCTCTGACGCAGGTCACAGAGAGCAAGATAAGATACAATTTCAATAAACAACTTGACCACAATTTCTCTTCTCCTTCATCTTTGGAGTCGTGTCCCTTCAAAGTAAATTAATAGCTATTGTATGTATTAATATAATGTAATATAAAATCATACTTTGTTAAAGAGTGTGCAGCTTTCCCATAAATCTTCCTGTTCAAAAAAATTCTATTCCCTGCCTATGTCATGTGACATATCACATGACAACATTATTGTTAGAGTTCAATCTCACTCACCTCTCTCTCAGCATTAGCAATGTCAATAAGATCTTGAATATTAGATTTATCCTTTTGGCCATCAGATAGAGTGTTATACTCTTCAGCTGCTTTAATTAATTGACACATGATTAAACCTCTACTTCAAAAAGAACTATCTACATAATGAACCTATGTGGTTGCTATGGTAACACTGACTGGTGGCATCTGGTGGGATACGAGGGGGACAACCATTTTTTTCCAAAGGCATAATTCAGGTTTAATTAAAAGACGTGGGTTAATTCACTCCTCTTCCTCATTGCAAGCCACACCCATCCTTCCAATCTAATATAACCAAACAATAATGAGGATGTCCATAGACCCACACCTACCCTTCAATGACTATCTCCTTGACCAAGTCCGTAATAGTTAACGGTTTTATTTTCGTAGTCAGAGGAAGTCATAAGGTTCATCAGAATATTCCAAATATCCATTATAATGTACTATGACATCATTATGACATATAGCTATTATAATAAACGCATACCTCTCACAGTAGCTCCCTCTGGTATCACAGACCAACACCTGTACGAAGAATTTTTCTTGAAGACATCCCACCCGTGCTTGGTTAATCAATCATGGTTTTCTCTCCATGTGTAGGAATGGTGTCTAAGAGAAATTAAGTTTTAATAGCCAGTATTTTAAAATATTACAGATTTATTATATGTCTATCATCGTGATCATAACTGTACAAGAGAAATGAGAGTGGTTATGAATTCATAACCACCCTCATTTTCTCTTGTTCCTGTATTTAATAACATTATAGACAGTATTCTTTTACATTTACACTATATTATAAGATAGTTGGTCTTTAGGAATTAGAACTTCCTATTGAATTAACAACTTGGAGAGCTTAGTCATATGACAATATACACTATTTACCATATCACTATCTTCAGGTGGATCAATGCATTCCAGTATTAATATACTGCCACATATCCTCTTTACTAAAACCTTTGTCCTCTTCATATTGTTTCATCTGACATTGACAAGAAATGAAGATCGATCTATATTTAATTGAGCCCTTCCCTTAGCTCTTGGAGACTGACTCCATCAGGTCCAAAGGTAGCTGTTGGCAGCTGAAATAATAACCAAAAATGTTATTGCAAGCAATGTATAGATAATTACAGTGATATCTTCAACATTTTCGAATGGTTTCAATCGTGTCCCATTATGTTGACGTGATACACGTGGTTCGTGTGAATAGATCTTGAATACTTCCGCATTTTTTTAAGTCCCACGTGTATATGCTGCAGAGTCATTATTGTCCACCCCATACAATTTTGAACTACAAATGAGGTCTACAGAAGCTGAAAAGGTATGACAAATGGGCGCCATAAATCCATCAAGTTTTACATGATATTTATTTTTATAGGAATCAGAAGAATTTGAAAGTCCTGATATTTCATTTTCAACCGTTTGGTACCTCTACCATTAGTAGAAATGAAACACACTGAAGATAACGAAAATGAAACTGTTAAACTTGTATGTGTGTCATGTGATCTTGTTTATATTGTTATTATTTTGCTTTTTAGACGAGCCAAGTTGTTTCGGTTTGATAGTACAGCTGACCCCCCAGAGTGGAAGGAACGTGGAGTGGGCGAGTCAAATTAATGAAGAGCAAAACACAAGAAAATTTTCGGTTTGATAATGAGGAAGATAAGACGCCAAACATATGTGCCAATCATCTTTGTAAGGGAAGAGTCATTAAATAGAGAAATGAAATACACATAAGATGACTGATATTTGTAACATTTTACTTTTTTTTCAGTGACTAAAGAAATGAAACTATTGCCAAGTGCGGAAGTGATAGAGCTTGGGTTTGGACTGTACTTGCTGATTTTGCTGATGAAGAAGCTAAAAAAGAACATTGGCTATTAGATTTAGAAATGCTGAAAGTGAGACCCCTTTAATAATTCCACATCATAATCATTGGTTCTCTTGTTCTAGTTTGCTCATAAGTTTAAAGCAGATTTTGAACGTTGTCAGACTCTTCTTCCCTCGTTGGAACGAATGATCTTGTCACTAATATTGAACAATTACAGTCCTGATGTAGAAGAGACGAAGTTGGTTCTGATGAAAAGAAGATGACACAAGAAAATATGTAATAGGAAATGCTGTTAGTGACCCTCCTCAACCAACACAAACAGACGAGGGTAGGCCCTCCTGGCAGTGAGACAGTTTTACCAAGCAACAGATCATCACCAGAAAAAGGTACTGCTTGAAATAGTGACTACAGATTCCATTTTGATTTTTTTGAAGTGAACAATAACAATGACATCATAATTATCTTATCTGTGTAAATGCCCCCACCCACGACACACGTTCATATTATAAATGTGTGTGTTTCATACAATTAAGAAATATAAAATTAAAACATTTAAACCACTCTTTTAGAACTAATTAATGTTTATCATGTTCTTTAAGGCTCTAATTGTAACAGTTGTTTCTTCCATGTGGTCAATGTAAACTCACAGTATAGAGAATATCAACTATCAATGATTTGGGTTAGGTTTGGGTGTGTTTATTTGGACTTCCAAAATTAATTTAATTAATTAGTACAAATTACTGAGCATTGATTATCATCTACTATTTTGATTACAACTAAATATTCTAATAATTCATCTGTATAACTTCAGAGAGATATGAATTTAACCTCTTAATGCTGTCAACTATGGAAACCATAATAGATGGCTTTCATGTATAATTATAGTAATATTATAATAAGATACATTAAACACTATATATGTTCAATAGACACTTTTTACATCTATTTACCAATGAGTAATACATGTTCCTGTACACTAATACAAATTAATTGCTCTCTTGGATCATATTATAATATTTAAGATATCTGTAGTCCAACTATACAGTGTGATTGCATCAAATGGAGGTTCCAGAAAATCCATAGGTATATAAATTATAATAATAGTAAATATGAGGAAAATATGAAGTAGGGAAACAATGTTTGATCAATATGAAAACATTAGAGTCTTGATTATTATTTTCCAATCAATTCCCTAGCTAGGACTGACACCATAGGATGGTAACCTTTTTATCTGAAATAGAGGGAAGGTAATCCTTGCTGGAGTGTTGTCCCTCACTTCAAACCAGCCTTAGTGGGATTTGAGATAAGGTTTGTTATTGTCAGTAGAACCAGGCCTGCAAATATGCCAAGCCTTTATGTTTGAAGGGAGACTACAAGTTGTATAATTACCATGGTAACCATAACTACTACACTCCATTGTATTTTTACTCAACCAGAACCTATTCATAAAAAAAAAAAAAATCAAGTGGTTTGTCCCCTGACTTTGGTCATATTTCACTTTCTCCTATACATTATTTCAACTCACAAACTGATATATATAATATGTAAAACCTTTACATATTGTTTTATTTCAATGAGTTATATATTTAGGAGCAAGTTACCATAAATTGACCTCTCCCTTGTTTTGTACTAATTCAACAAAACTTCCAGTTACTTGTACTATTTTGGTATAACTTTAACAATATAGATATTAATATATATATACTATTATATATATTAGGTCCTATGATTTATTTGTTCTTGTTATTCAATGTATATACTACTAGGCTACCACCATTAACGCCAATCAGGTTTTTGTCTCGCCCAATTGCTTTACACTTTACTACTAATATAATTATAATATTAACTTTTCTAAATTTATAAGCAAAATACGCAACCGCGTCAGACCCCTCCCTCGAAATGGTGCTCTAATAAAAGGCCGATACGAAAGTAAAATTGAAGTAAAAATTGGTTGGGTCCCAAGCAGCCAAGCTGTGACCTGGACGGTATGACTAGCAGATTAGGTGCTTTTCCACTCAAAGCATGGTTCTAATATCCGTCTATTAGAGAATGGGACGGTAGCACATCGCGTGGATAGTTACAATAAAGCAGTTGTCTTTCACCGAACGACCCAATCAGTTTAGGGGCCATGTATAAAGTCAGACTCCTGATATAAGGAGGAGGATGGGGCAGGGTCAATTGTAAGTACAATCAACTTAATTAACTATATTGTAATTAAGGAGTAGTAGAATATGAAACCACTCAGCACTTTTATAGCAAAAACTCCAATCATTTACCCTCTTCTAATTACAACTACAAAATGCCCATTACCACATTTTGTACGAGGGTCATGTGACGATCACATGATCCCTAATTAACCCCTCTTTTTCCTTTTCTTAGAGGTTTTTGGTCTAACAACAGAGTGTCCGGATGATATTGAAGTACCATCAGGTGCACTAGATTTATATCGTAGTTCAAATTATTGGATTCTATCAGCAAGTACTGTACATAGTTCAGGACACCAGAAAGAAGAGTTGACTTTTAATTTAGAAAGTTTAAGAGTAGGACAAACAATAGGATGTAGTGTCAATAAAGAAGGCGAGCTACATTACTTCATAGATGATAGTGATAAGGGTGTAGGATGGACGGGGTTTACCCACAGATAAACCCATGTGGGGGATTTGCAGACATTATGGTTTAGCTAGAAAAAATTAAATCTGAATTTGCATTTGGTAAGTCTCTTATTACCTGTTTAACTCTTCATTCTCTCTCTCTATCTGTTTTCTGTCTCTCTTCTCTGTCCTCTCTCTCTCTCATCTCTCTCTCTATCTGTTTCTGTCTTCTCTCTCTATCTCTCTCTCTCTCTCTATGTCTCTATCTCTCTCTCTCTCTCATCCCGCTCTCTCTCCACACACACACACACAGATGAGGTAATGAGTTGTACAGAAGATTCTGATGATGAAGTGACAGGATGAATTGATTAATCTTTAGTTCTCTTTTTTCATTCTCTATCTTTTTATCTTTGTACTTTAAAGAAACATTTTGTGTGATATTTGTCAGTATCTCAGATGACATAAGTGTTGTCATGATGATGATTTATCTGTTCGAAGTGTGAAGCTTGGATATCCCTGTCCTAAATCATAAATTTTCTCTTTTATGTCCAGTTATTTCATCCATTCCTAATAATAAATAGTACATAAAATATCATTCCTACAAGACATACCTTGAACTTATCCTGCACCAGCTGTTTGTAATTTCCATTTGTTTTTCAGTTGATAATTGCGCCTTTTTTACTTCTTCATACCAACTGGATATACGTCTAAAACAAAAGATAAACACTAAAATTACTACTCTAATGTAAATTAACTGACTTGTCTCTCTCTTCTAAAGCAATTCTATATGTTCTTCTGGTAATACAAATGGATTAACCTTGAGGAAAGGTGTGTTGGAAAGGAGGGAGAGAAAAGGATAAACATGATTACATGTATGTGCATCTACCTTGTCAATCCATCCATTTGAAAAGGGTATATCCATTTATAAAAATCCTCTGGATCCATTAGAGACCATACCTATCTGAGACCACTTCCTTCTCTATCACCTGTCGTGAGACAAAAAGGTTGGTCCCAAAAGTTGGTATGCGCAAGGAGACCAGATCTTTCCAAGTGATCCTCAAGTTGTGGGTAGTGGAGTATTGTAAGGTGCAAAGGTCAAGTTGTGGTTGTTAGCGAATAACAATGGACGTGTTGGGGTTAATAAGTGAAAAGTTGAATACGAGGTAGAGCTATGAAAATGGACAGATAGACAAGAAGAATAGATAAACAAAAATGGAATGGACAGATAGCTAGAGGAAATGGTTATAAAATGGATGATAGATAGATTATAATAATGGACAAATGTTATATGAAAATGGACCAGATAAGGAAATACTTGATATGAGTCTCCTACAAGCTGTTACAATACACAAAGTGTTACAATGATTAATGACAACTGTACGTTCTACAGCTCCCAGGACTAACACACATCGTGAACACTTCTCAATAATCAAACACTCCTAATAAGGAATAACATGATGTCATTATGATGTCATTATTACTTCATCGAGCCTAAGAGATAGATATATGATCCTTTACAATTTTGAATGTAAAAACAACAGAGTCCCTTAGACCTTTCATTACCCTGTAATTATAACAACAACAATAACTTCAGTCTCATATGAGTAAATGCTCCATACTTTCGCTAAGGTCTGTTTTTGTAATGCCCATGTAACAATACGGTGTGACAACTAAGAGAATACAATATGATTAGTACAACAAGTGGGTGTGTCATGTACCCTGATGGTGCCGTTTGGATATTAGTAACAATACGTCCTAGACTGTCACTACGGTAACATAAACATCTCCGATCTCTAGCTCCACCCTTCATGGCTTGAGCCCCATAAGATTTAAAAGTAGAGATGACCTAAGCCAACTTTCTAATTGAGTAAGAGGAAATGTTCTAGAAGTCTAGAGAGAATATGGAGACAAAAGAGATAACAAGTTACCTCTGATAAACCATTGTTAGATCTTTTCACTGGGGATCTGGGCTACTAAACTGAGAGGTAATAATGATTGTTTGTCGACAGATGATAGGAGAAGAAATTCTAATGCTCTTAAACTTTCAATACTGACTTCACCATCTACAAAATCAACTAATTATTAGATTATTAAATTTTATATATAACAATACTTGGTTCTGCTATCAGTTGGAGAATATCTGGAAGATGACTACGAATGAAAGTTAAATGAGAGTGATCTGAAGATGACTAAAATACCCAAAAAATACATTGATCATTGAACTATTATATTTATTACTTTTGTTTTGTGGTCTGAACTTGGTGATGGCCATCTTTTAAATTAGCTAAGAAAATAATACCGTTAGTCCATAAACCATCCATTTGTCTGTCCCTCCATCCATCCATCCATCTATTTATTCATCCTTAAAAGGATACTCTTCTCCAGTGACCAAGGGAGCACAGAGGGAAAGACGTGGTGCATTTTGAAGATAAAGAAAAACCATAAATTTAACAGTATCAACACACAACTTGTTTATGAGACGACCTACACTTAAAACATGAAACAATTTATGCTACACAACATTTCCTCTCACTTAAATCATCACTTGTACCACATGTACTCAGTAGATGTAACAATTTGAGACGTTCTTTGATCTCGACATCAGACACGGTATCAAATGTTTCAAAATATCTACATATGTAATCATGTGACTATAATGTGATAGTCATATGACTTGACTCACAACCATGAGAGATCTTCTGGCATGTGTAATTTATTGACTGCAATGTGCTGCCAGACTGAGTAACTGAATAGTGATGGAATGGGGGGGGGGGGGGGGGGGGGTCATGTTTGATTATCATTTGACATCATGGTGCCCCACCACCTGGACCGGGGTATCCCATGCGTTCACATGGGATTATCCATTTGACATCATGTGACCCACCTCAACCAAGGATATGCATGCTTTTCCTGTGTTTCGCATGTATGTTAATAGTTTTCGTAGATGCTAGTGATAATATTATTGAGTTAATGCACTAGTGAGATCACACTTACACTAGGTGAGAACCTCGAGGCTGCAGATCTGTCTCCTGATAATATCCCGCCCTCCATTGGGATGGGATTGACCCAGATAACAACTCTTGGTACTTCTTCATTACATTGGTTTACTCCTCCAGTTATTGATTCAGCCTCAGGAGTATGAGTCTCTTGTTCCTCAGTCACGCCTTGCATTTTTAAAGTTAACCCTTTGAGACGATGTAAACAACTTGACTTTTAAATTTAACCCTTTGAGACGATGTAAACAAAATACCTTACATTTTTTGTTATTTAACAATTAAATATTAACATAACTGATTGCCATACAAGTTGTGCTGGAATCTATTAGTTTTTTTATATTTTTTACAACATGAGCTGCTTCAAACACTGTAATATTTGCTGGAGATCTTGGTTTCACTCTGTAGTCACCCACTGGTACTGACAACCTAACACGTGAATAAAAGAAATGACATGAGCATCTCGTTTACTCCGTGTGTCATGTCTTACTGAGGTGGTCTTTGGTTGTTATTGACAACCAATAGAGGGTTCCTTTGACTCAGTATTTCATCATTCACTGATATACCTGTTTAGCAAGAATATCAAGTAGATTAAGATGTTATAATCAAGAACAGCAAGCATATTAACATGTTACATTAATTCACCATAAAGGTATTGCTTCAATAAAATCTTTAGCTTACTGAGTATGAACAAAGATTGGAATGAGAGGTAATGGTTTATGATGATAGAATTATATGACAAAGTTCAGGTACAATAGATACATTCTATTAATACCTTAAAGTATATTATATACTAATTATAGGGTGTTCTTCCACGTCATGACATTTACTCTATCAATGAATATAGATATCAAGAAACTGTTCAGATAGAAAGTCATATTAGGTAGTTAGTATCAATCAATTAGAATACATACATTTAAATGAAGTAATCTGATTGATCAAGTAACTAACTATATATATTTTCTTAGTTACTCACTGACTTACTTAGTTATTTTTTAATACTGTGTTGCTATAGATTTGTGGCAACAGCTTGGAATGTTTTTTTTTCTGTTAAAAACTAAAATATAATGTAAAATGAAAAAAAAAACCCTTGTGTGTTGCCCAAACGATTCCTACTCGCTCACCCACTCAGGCTTCCACTTTAGGCTCCAGGATTCCCTGCTATTGCTAGCTGGGACCGCCACCTGGCTTGGTAACCCTCGTCTTCGCGAGGTAATCCTGGCTGGAGCGTCGCCCTAACTTAAAACCAGCCGTACGGGATTCCAGCTCTTAGGGAATTTCGCATTCAGGAACCGGGAACTACAAATACACCAGCCTCATCTCGTTTAAAGGGAGACTACCAGCCCTATCCTAGTCGGCCTTTCGGATACTCCGTAGAGTATGCTGGTAACCATCTCAGAGGTCTGATGCATTGCAGAACGCTGGCCCACAACACACTGGCACTCATGACTGTTTTGGTTTCCTTTTATATGTACTTACGATTTTGTCTTCAGTCTCTTGTGGGGCGCGATTGTACTGATCATGAATCTCATTAACGATAGTGAACCATCGGTGAGTTAAAAAATAACTATTCAAACTTTAAAGTTTAAGAATGAAACTAGTCCAGTTTAAGCAAACTAGAACAGTACTAATTCTATTAATTCATCATTCTTCTTTTAAGCCATGATAAGCCATGTACTCATTTTAAGCTAAACAATGTACTTATGTACAAGTATTTGACAATACATTATCAACAGTACATATTTCTAATACATTACTGAGTATGAACAAAGATTGGAATGAGAGGTAATGATACATTCTATTATTACCTTAAAGTATATTATATACTAAATTATAGGGTGTTCTCTCACATTATGAGATTTACTCTATCAATGAATATAGATATCAAGAAACTGTTCAAATAGAAACTCAATATTAGGTAGTTAGTATCAATCAATATCCATCATTAGAGTATCAGGGGAGCACAGAGGGAAAGACGTGGTGCATTTGAAGATAAAGAAAAATAATAAATTTAACAGTATCAACACAAACTTGTTGTAAACAAAATACCTTACATTTTTTGTTATTTAACAATTAAATATTAACATAACTGATTGCCATACAAGTTGTGCTGGAATCTATTAAGTTTTTATATTTTTTACAACATGAGCTGCTTCAACAACTGTAATATTTGCTGGAGATCTTGGTTTCACTCTGTAGTCACCCACTGGTACTGACAACCTAACATGTGAATAAAGAAATGACATGAGCATCTCATTTACTCCATGTGTCATGTCTTACTGAGGTGGTCTTTGGTTGCTATTGACAACTAATAAAGGGTTCCTTTGACTCAGTATTTCATCATTCACTGATATACCTGTTTAGCAAGAATATCAAGTAGATTAGATGTTATAATCAAGAACAGCAAGTATATTAACATGTTTACTTTAATTTACCATCAAGGTATTGCTTCAATAAAATCTTAGCTTTTGATTCTCATGTTCCAATGTCTTCTTTTCTCGATCCAGTCCCATAGTATCCAGTAAAACCTACAGCAATTAATATATATGTTCATATACGATAACAAACAACCAGTATTTACCTTATTGTAGCGTTTCCAGAAGTTCTCTAATGCTGAATACTCATGAATTACTAATTATAGTATATTAGTGTTATATTCATCTTTGTAAGGCTCACTTCAGCTAATGTCTCTGTTGGTGGTTCTTTCTTGAATACTGCTATTTGCTGCTCCTCATCTGAGGATAGAGATGTGGAATAAAATGGTAAAACCTAAAGAGAGAGGGAGAGAGAGAGAGAGAGAGAGAGAGAGAGAGAGAGAGAGAGAGATGAAGCAGTGAAGGCTGCATTATTAATAACCTTTCTTCTTCGGTTTCTAGTTTTCGGCACATTTCTGCTAATCTGAGTATTTTCTCTCCCTGAAATGTCAGAATTTGATAAGATTTTCTTATACATATTTTCCTCTCACCTTCTCCTTTAGTCTCTGAAGTTCTTTGATAGAAGCATCACTTTGTAAAGTTAGTTTAGTGAGATTAGCTCTGCAAAGCATTCGACTAAGTCAATATTTGTCTCAAACTTACCTTTCATTCTCTCTTGACTTCATCATCTCTGTTTTGAGCTCATGGAAATGGGGCTAAAACAGTTTCTCTATCTGTTCTGATTGCAGTCAGTTTGACCTCTGTCTCTTTAGTATTAGAACTTAACTTAGCTTTTAAATCAGCTATGGTATCCTACATTATATATTGACTACTAGAAAAGATTGTTTTATTTTATGTTATCCAAACCTGAAGCTTTTTCAATCGTTTCATTTGTTTAGCAATTTCTTTAGCATTTATTTCATCTTTTTTTTGAGAGCTTCAAACCTCAGCTTTTTTTTCTTCAGTATTCTCCTTGTATTGTCTAGTTTCCTAAATAAAGAATGAATTAAATCCTACTATTATAATATTAAACAATGTGGTTGATATACTAGCAATAGACACCTTTGCTATTCAATACATAATCAATACATTTAAGTTCCAAGATATAGTATATTAACCTTCCATTAAAAGTGTATGACATTCCATTAATGGACAAGAGCCTAATATAATAACTACCTTTTGAAACTCATCCCACAATTCATCCAGTTACTGCTTTTCTCTGAGCACTGAGAGCATGAGTTTCCTCCAGATTCTATATAAAATATGAATTATCAATTTTTTGACGTAATTATTTTACCAACCTATATCATATCTTACACTTCTTACCTTGTTTTTAAGCTCATCCACTAGTCCTTGAAACTCTTGCTGAGCTTCTGCCTCACGTTCTGTAAATCTCAGCTCCATAGCATAGAGAATATCATGCAGATCTCGCATTTCTTGCTCATTTCGTGCAATTGTAGCTTCTCTAATGAAAAATAATCAGCTTTAAAGATGTCCGATCATTAGCTAACCTTTCAGTATCAAACTCTTTCTTCAAATCGGTCAAGTCCTGTTGGAAGCCTTTCTCTAAATCTTGAATTCTCCGTTGTTGAAAACCTGCATGATAGTCCTCTTCATTGTTAATAAGTTTAAACATAAAACTCACTCAATAATTCGTCAACATTTTTGCAAGTGACTCCTCAAAGCGACATCATATCTGAAGGTGGCATATCAAGTAATAACTACTAATATTAATGCTATGCTCCTATTTTTAATAAATTAATTGTTTTGCATACTGTTCATTTGCTTCTTCAATGTCCTTTGATAACGATTGAATAATAGCATCCTTCCGATCAATAACTCGTTCAAATGTTTCCTTCATAACATGACAATCTTTCTTCAATTCTTCTAGCTTACCTATAAAAAAACAAAGAATAGCTATTTCTTTCTTTATTATTTTTACTCTTTCTCATGATATTTCGCCATTGTTCTTGTAACTTGACTAGATTTAATTTTGTGGCCTGTTCCTCCTTAGATAACTTATCTTCAAAAATCTGGAGAGCATCTCTTCTTTTTCTTCTGAGCCTCCTCTTCAGCAATCCTCTGTTGCTCCAGATACATTGCTCTATCTTCCTCTGACATTTTAGCCAGCTTTTTAGCAGTGATCTTCTCAGCCATATTGACTCACTTTGTAAATCTTGCTAACGTTAGTTACCATGGCAACCTCAACCATGGAGGTGTGGCTGAACAAAGCATGGTCCAAAATGGCTCAAGATGTTAGACGAGTGGGAATTGTTGGATTTGGGAGTCTTGGTGAGGAATTTGCTGAGTCCTCCTTTCCTTTATAATCTGTTTTATTCAGGGCAATACCTGTTTGACGAGATTAGCAATTATCTGGTTATGAGGTAGTATTTGTATGGAACAGAACTATTGAGAAAATGAAAAATAAAGTCCCAGAATCATTTGATCTTAACTGATCTGACTCAGTGTCACTCTAAGTGAGTCATTCAAGTAACAAACCTTATTTATACCTCACTAGACACCCACATTTAATTATTGAGGTAGCTCATCCTTCCGTCACAGCAGAATACGGAGCACTATTCTTGAAAGCAGCTGATTTCCTGGTACCTATATTACCTCTGTGTTATAACAATATAGTTCTTTTGTAGGTGGGTTCTCCAACTGCTTTGGTTGATCCTCAAGTGGATGGAAAAAAAAATGAAGGCAATGTCAGACCATGGACTGTATATTGGAGTGGGTGCTCTCTGGGGTGGTCACGATATCCAACGAAGTCAGAAGGGGGACTCTTAAAGGTATGATGTCCTTTGTTTACTCCCATAAATTAATTGATTCGTAATAAAGGGCTAAAAGATTACTATAAGAAACACCCCCAACGATGCTAAAAGTTCAAGGACACTTGTTGGATAAATTACAAGAGGTTTAAAGACAGCCTTTAACAGTATATGAAGGTATAATAACACCCTTAAATTTTGGTTCTGATAACCACTAATATTATCAGGCCCAGTTCGAGACTTATGCCCATTAGCTCCTAACAATGTGAACACGATGGCAGCTGCTTTTCAATAATAGCTTCAAATCTAGGCTTTGATAATGTCATTGGATGTCTTGTAGCAGATCCAAGGTTGGCCCCCAAAAGAACTGAAATCAAAATTTGGTTTTTCTTCTTATGGTTAGTCTTTCTGTCATATTGTGGAAATAGAAGTTACTGGTCCTGGTAGCTATGACAACCATTTCTCAGTACACACAGTACGATCTAATCCTGCTTCAATATGAGCTGTTTACTGGAAAACAAACATATGTTTCATTTTTGAGCAGTTTACTGGTATGTCTCACTGAATGTAGTTAATGTGTACTATAATGCTTTTATAGCTGCTCATGGTTAAAGGTCTGGTGTTCATCTGTGTTAAGTGTGGGTTTAATGAAATAAAAATCATTGGATTTCACAAAAACTAAAAACCTAAACTAAAAAATCTAAAACTAAATACAATATTGCAGCAGTACACAATAGGTAATTATTATTGATTGTATAATGGTTCTTGTGTCATATAATCAGATACAACTGTTGGAGACAACTAAACTTGTACTATCTTGCCTTCAAGATGCTTAATCTCAGCTTCAAGAACACGTGCACTTTGAGAACCTCCTGAGCTTCAGGGACCTCCATCTTTTCAAGAGCAGTGCGAGCAGCATCACGTACCACAGAGATAAAATCATTACGCCTAGCAACAAAGAGATAACAAATAAAGAAAATAATACTGTAACTTACCAGACATTTTGAAATATGGGGAATTGCTTTTTTAGCTTTCATGGTTCCCAAGGTTAGGCAAGCACTCTGTCGCACAATGCGGTCACTGTCCTTAAGGAGACCTATCAACGCGGTCAATGATGAAGTCCTCTTGTATACCCAGTATGGCCCATAGATATTGCGGCTACAGCACGAATGTTTGGATCGGGATCTTCAAGGAGGCGGAGCAAGCTTCGATAACAGCTGGATTCTGGAATTTACCTATCGAGATAAGAATACAGAATCAATGCTTAGAAATGAGACTAGATTTTATATGTGTGTTTGAGAATACTGACAATATATGTGAACTAATTTGCAAAAAAGGGACCACTTCTGTCAAAACATTTGAAAACTGTAAAAACATATAAAAAACAGTTTTGCATTCATAAAGAATAGTTATGCATATATATATATAGTATATATATAGCAACTGTAACTATGTATACAAAAACTGATATGTTTGAGTTCTTTTAATGGTAGTTTGTTCACAAATCAAGTCACAAACATTTTTGACAGAAGTGGTCCCTTTTTACAAATCAGGTCACATATGTGTTCAAGAATGAGAGATTAGACAATAGCATGTGTGTTTGAGAATTGAAAAAACTATAGACAATAGCATGTGTGTTTGAGAATGAGACTATAGACAATAGTACATAGGTCTGTTATTACATACCCAAATTTTCTACAGCTGTCAGACGTACAGTAGACTGCATATTAAACACTTCTTTCATGTTAACTTTTTCAACAGCAATTTGTCTCACAGTGCGCCAGAAACCATGCTTCTCTGCAGAGTCTCCTCGAACTTGCATAAAATGTTCCTTGGAAATCTCATCAGCTCCCCAAAATACTGATGTGGAGGACTTCCTCAAGTAACCACGGCATGTGTTCATCAGTAAACAGACCTAAAAAGGATAATGACAAAACAGATCATTCGTTGTAGAACTTACTTTTCAATTGAGTATCATAGTCAGAGATAAAACATTGTTGGAAACGGAACCATTTGACTTTATCAGTATCTCCTCCAAAATTGCGCTCCCAGAATGTTTCAGTCACAGTCTCAGCTGGTGGGGTGTCAGTTCTGTAATGTATAAATTACATAAACTATCTAATTGTCCTTGAGCATTCTTACCCAGTCTGTGTTCGGAGTTTAGTGTTCATTCGAATACGACGTTGTTGTGTAGGAGCTGGTGCTTCTAGGGAAGCTCAATGTGGGCTTCAACAGTTTCTGTAACAGGATTCTGATATTGGTGGACATGACCGATAAATGTATTGAGAAGATCATCATCAGGTTGGTTTGACTCAAAATAAGTCCAATGTAACTGGTCAAGTGTCAACTTGCTGGAGAGAGAGAGAGACACACACACACAGAAACCTTTAATCTTCTATAGTAAAAATTCTTTTTACCAATAATCATATTTAAGATCACACTTCTCTATGGCTTGAATATACTCGGTAACATTTCAAATGTGCAGAAATTACAGACATTTATATACTTATATACACCTCAGTGACATATGCATACGTTACTACTAACACTATATGTGGTATGTCAATATTCACTAATCTAATGATCAAGTGTGAACACTAGAAATATGGTGGTTATTTCCCAAGTCACTAAGACTTATTGACACAATTAAATATTCCAACTGTCAGTTGTGACTATCTAACGTGCAACATTATAGAAGTAGGTGGTTATTCCCAAATGTTGAAGTCACTAACATTGTTAGTGTCTATAATACTATGAAAGGTTAAATAAAGATGGGAAGCCATTTACCATAACCTAATTACTAGAGGTTGAGCCTTTGTATTTCTTCCTAAGTTCTAACACACACAGCTAAGGCTACTGTCTGACGTTACTTACAGCCCAAAGTTGAGTTTCTTTGTGAGTTCCTCTTTCTGTTTCCTAGCTGCAACAAGAATGGGTTTGTTAGAGATATAAGCTAAAGACACTTGATCTCCACATTTATTGTTGGTCACTGATTCCTCGCTGGCCATAAAAAATGAGTAACTGTAGGAAAATAACACAAGTATAAAAATAAACATTAAAACAATAACATCTCACTTTAGCATCAACCAACATACGACCAACTTCCTTAGCAGCATCCTCAGTAGTAGAAGTGTTACTATAGACAGTATATTTCTCCGCCTCCAATTTTATCTATCATGGATATATACATGAACAAAATGGATGCATAGAGAAAAAAAGAAATGGACAATTGATACAGTTAAATGGATGAACAGCAAAGTCTAATGATAGATAACACCATTTAATGGTAACATACTCTTTAAAAACTGTCACTAGGGCACTGTCACCAGCAGTAGCTGTAATCACCATATCAACAGGTTCTGGCACTGGAGTTTTCTTAGCAGCAGGTTCTAATAAGCAACACAAACTATGAAACTTGTGATAAGAGAGAACATCTTACTTGAGCTGTCTGGGGTAGGGGCTGGAGCTGGTATTGATGCAGTCTCTTTAGGAGTGGATTCGGCTGGTTTTTGTTTGGCCGCTCCTTTTCGTCTGGGTAGCGATTGATCCTGTCCCATGTTGAAGAATACTCTGTTCTTAGCGAAGAATAATATATGACCTTACGTAGCACCCCCTTTTTGTAGACTGTTAGTGCCCCACGGACAAAGTTAATCATTAGCGCAGAAAAGAGGTGTGGCTGGGGGGTTAATTTTCCACAATGTTAGCATTATGTAAAACTGATATAAAAAGGCTGTGATGAGATCTAGTAAATACTGCACGAAAAGTGCAAGCATTGAACTAAATTATAACTCGACTGCATATCTTTATTCCGTACTATCTTCAATTAAATTGCAGCTGTTATTAGTTCATGTTAGTATGTCCAGTATTGCTACAAGTACTGCTAAACTGTCAACTTTATTTCGACGTTCTTCTGCAGACAGTCGATCCTCAGATGCAGTAAAGGCTTTAGAAAGAGTAGATGTAACCAGACCAATCTATTTGGGCGGGTTTTTCAAACAGGCCAAAGGTGAAAAGGCTGGCTTCAATAAAAATTTTTTGTTCTCTTTCCCAAATTGGTGCTTTATTTCAAACATAAAAGAGACTATTATGATGATCCAGAGCTAAATTGGTAAGATACAATTGTTAGCATTTTTATATATGCTTGAACAAGTAGAGAGTATTCTGTAGTTAGTAGTATCATATACTGCAATAATGTTAATAGAACATTAATTATGACAAGTTTGCAAAACATTTCTTTTCTTAGCTAGTGATGAGTTACTATTTGCTATTAGAAATGAACAAGCAATTGATTTGAATAGTATCTTTATTTCCGGTGTGAAATGATTAACAGCCGCAGGCCATCTGCTAATATTATCATTAAGTACCCAGTTCTTAGTAATTTAATTGACTAAATGATTTTTGCAATTTACAATCTAATTCATATAATTAAGAGTTGTTGAAAATGTATTTTAAGTTCTAAAATGATGGTCATTTTTCAAACAATAATAATTTTTATCTATATATAATAATTATATTTTCATTCCTTTTTAGCAAAAATTCAAATTACTAAAACTAGATGGCGTCTACATTACAATGGTTGATGAACCACCAGCTGGAGTTAGATTTTGTTTGTAATTTGCATCTTCCTGATCCCTTTAATCAAAGAAGGTAATTAATAGAACTTGACATAAAACATAAATTTCATATTCAATAAAAATAATGATAGATTTTGTCTGGTTAATGAATAGACATGAGCTGCCACCTGGTATTTGATAATTTGTCAACTTTGAATAGTATCAGCATATGCCATAAAATTAATGAAAACAAGTTGTAAAAAGGATTTATAACTCCCCTTAGTATATTATTATATTCAGAGCAACATATGCTATGAGTCTTAAATTAATTTATATCAACCATTAAATATTTGCTCCCCTTCCTAAATTTAGACATCGTGTCAGTAATAGCATCTAGTCCCTTCTTTAGCATTACTTACACTTACTTTAACATTACTGACACTTGTTGGACTAAAGTAACAACACAGACAACATATGCAGTTGGTTTTGATGGGAACACAAGTGTTTACGCTGTTAACAATACATTCAACTAAATGAATGCTTTGTCTAACCTTCTGTTTAAGCAAGTATCCATTTACTGTGTCTGAATGAAATGCATTAGTGATTCCACCAGCAGTATGAAGTACATGTTTAGTATGTATTGTATATACACATATATACCTCTTATAATTGAACTGATATTATATTATGACTTTATTTTGAGGACAAAATATTGTGGTTTGATGTACTACTCGTACAGTTTATGCTGTGTTTCTAGATATATCGATTTTTATTTATTTTATAAATCTAGATTTTATCGAGAAGGTCATAGTTAAATTAATACTAGACTTATCCTTGAGTCTCTAATTAATGTTTCTTTATCACTTAACATTCAAAACTTGGGATTAAATTCAAAGCTTATTATTACTAGATGCTTGTCGATTTAACACAAACAGGCAGCTGTTGTATCTCCTATGTAACTATGACACACTACCGCCACATCTGTTAAAATATACTTTATCTAAAGCATCAGTACATAACATATAGAACTAGCTATTAGTAATTTGATGTAGTTCTGTACAGGAAATAATGATGCCACTCAATATAATTAGTTTATATTAGATACAAACATTTTATAGACACTTGTATACAATAATAACTGTACAATCGATCCATTCATGTTAATCATTCATGCTCATATTTTATATAGTAAAATATTAATAGCGTTCAGTAATAGAAAAGAAAGGAGATACTGGATGGCACATCTTCAGTCACAGAATCCTAATCTAGTCCCACGACCAGATGCTATCTCAGCAAGTTCTCATCACAAAACCACACCCACTAACACTACAAAACCACAACCATTAGCAGCATCAGGTAAACATCGTCTCCTAGCTTAGTACAATCAACAGAAAAAGAAGACAAAATGGATTCTAGTCCAATTTCATTGGAGATACAAGATGTATAAACTATTTGACATAAAATCAATGTCTCTCGTAAAAGAATTAGTTCAGCAAATACGGTTTTTTATTTTTGTCAAAACAGCAAACAATACTTTTCTATTGGCTATATATATAATATATATATATATATACACATACACATACACATGTATTTATTATGATTGGTATGCATTGGGATATAATATTCATTTCATAATAAATTAGATGTCAATAATGGTCATTGTCATTGTGATGATAATAGTAGTCCATTTTATGTAACTATAGGTTGAAGAGATGGAGCATCTACCTTGAATATCACACGAAGTACCAAATCTAATCCCCTCGTCAAGATTGGTCTCGCAAGAATCATTAGAACGAGACCCTTTGTCGAGATCAGTCATTTCTAATTCAACAGAATCTTCATAGTCCACTGTGGTCATCTTGTACATTAAGTATGGTTTCATCAAAGCTAACATTACGAGACATACTAGTTGTTGATGGCACTAAAAGAAGATGATTTGGTACTTCTTCAGGTGTCTCAGGAGAAGTTTGTTTACGGGTGGGTAAAGGCGTGTCTGGATCAACATGGATATCAGGGGACAACAAATTAGGATTTTTGTTGTTGTAGTTTTTATCATCCAGTCTCTTCTTTCATCTTTTGTTTTGCTTACTAGTAATATTTCACTGGAAATAAGAGGAGGAATCGTTAGGAATGTCTACTATTTTATGTTTTGATAGCTTTCAATTCTGAGAGCCAAGACAATTATGTAATCTAAGGCTAAATAATACAAGTTTGTGCTATTTTCAATACAAAGTTACTGATACGGAACTCACTACCACTCTAATTTGTGTGTGTAACTATAATATTGATTATAATTATCCTAATATGGTCTTTTTGAATGGCGCCTATGTTACATAACATACTGTCTTTTGTTTGCCGATCTGGGATATGAAGATTGAAACAGTATTTACCACCTTGAGGGTTCTTGTCCGTTTGGTCAGATAGACACGGTTAAGTATCATGTGACCATGTCGATTCTAAGAAGGAAATATAATGATTTATGTATAACACGTGGTTAGTAACATTATACGCGTAACTCACTTCGAGGTGTCCGTGTTTTACATCTTTCTCGAATATGTCTTTCTTTTCATAATAGACCAGACACTTTGGATACAAGACGAAGTAGCGTTTGTTAAAGGAATCAAACGCGTGTGAGCGTTAAAAAGATAACCTTGCATGATAGGACTCTCTAAGTCGAATGAACTCTGGTCGATCGCAGCAGGTATCCTCTCAGCAACTTTTGCTCGTCTATTATTCTTTCTGTCCGCCATTGTGGATTGCAAAAGCCCTTGAAACTACACTCTAAACAGTTATTAATTTATTATATACTTGAGTTGTTACACATAATGTAGGCGTGGCCATCAACATAATAATAATGAATTATTTTTCAGATAATCAAAACTAATTATTAACATTAATTAACTACTCCGCCCCCTCAACTTATACAGTCTCGTCCAAATTGATGCGCTATAGATGTTGATCAATACGAACCAGTGCTCAGCAATAGTATAGTATCCATGATATTCTACCTCATCTGGTGTGATATCATAGTGATAATGACCTCCAGCATTATGGTACTAAAACAATGAGTATGTTCAGTACGTAGGTCCAACCCCTATAATAATAGGAATGTAATTGATATAGCATATGAACTAAAATTAAATATAATACAAGTTTATTATTAATAATGACTATTAGTTTTTGTAGTGTAATTAATTTTAATTAGACATTCACACCAGCTGTAGATGCTTATCAATTTGACTGAGCCACACCCACTATTTGAATATATTAGGCACATCCTTATTACAATCTACACGTACATACATATTGATATTTAACACTAAATCCCAGTCATAAATTACCTTATATGGAATGTAGCATTCATAATATAATGTAAACTTCAATATAATGGTTTACACACAAGACTTCTCATAAAGGCACACTGACTTGAGGTTACCCTTTATATCCAAGACATTTTATTCCAATCTTATATTATAATGTATTATATAACTTGTATGTTGGGGACAAGTCAATACTAAAGACATATTTCAAGGTGTTTATAATAATCTATCAAGTCACTTACTGGATCATGGCTAACAAACTCAGAGAGACAAATAAGAGAGCTGGTTTATCATAAAACTGGAGCCATTTTGTCCATATCCTCCTTGAGATCAATGGTTGCTCTGAAAATTCATCAGGCTAAATTAAAAAGAGATGTATTTACACACACACACACACACACACACACACACACACACACACAACACACACACACACACAACACACACACACACACACACACACACACACACACACACACACACACACACACACACACACACACACACACACCACACACAACACCACACACACACACACACACACAAACAAACAAACAAACATATAAGTATATCTTACCATTATATGTAGTTTAACTTGTCCTTTCTCTATTAAAAAATAGCCCCCCCATAGCAACTGGTTTCTCTCCATATTTCTTACTCATTGCTTTTCTCATACATGAGACAAAATTATCTTCACCTTTACGATACTTTGCTATCACTTTCCAACACAGGACCAGCTACACCTCACAAACCATGACATTAGCCATTAAACCAGCCTCCAATGAATAAAATCGTTCACAAACTTCTCTTCCATACTAAAAGAACAAAACAAATTTAACACCTCAAAATGTACTGGGAATATATGACAAAATAATTAAGGTATTGTCGAGATTTGTCATCAGAACTTCCTTGAACCAACCCCATAGTCACTTCTTGTCATTCTACAAAGAATGTGAGATTATTGACAGCATAGGATTTTCATATAGATGTCTTGTAAGTGTTCTGATGACAACCTGGTCATGTGTATGATAACAATAGCACAGGTACACATCCTGTTTTACTGATAGTATCTTTACTGAGTAAATTGATCGCATTAGCAGTTATCCAGTGTTGTTATCTTACACCCTTTATACTAACTATATTGTGGGATAATCTTTAGTGTAATATTGTTTCTGAAATAAATTATTATGAGGGACTCTTTCAGACTAAAGGTTTTCTTAGTAAAAACAATAACACATTATAATAGAGTGTCTATAACAACATTGTCTTCTCTTTCTCGCTATAAAAAGGGAATCATTATAGCACAGTGGACCAGTCCTATTTCAATAGATATCACTACCACTAAACATTAAATGACAGAGTATGAAAGCTGAGGCTCTGATCGTCCCAGTTTATCATGCAGGTCCAATGTTCATTCAGTTCCTTAGGGAAAAGATTACTAACTTAAAACATCACACACAGGACATAAAGACATCCATTACATAGGGTATATCCTTAGTCTCTATATACATTCTCTATTATAAAAAGGACATTTCCTGTCTGTTAATGAGAGGTTTCGTTAACACAATCTTGGTGATATGACTGTGACATCATTATGACATAATGGCAGTAGATTAACCTCATCAAGTTTGGCAATATAGCTACAATTTTGTGGTTGGCAGGACTTTCTGATATCTTGGGCATTGGGCATCATCTATGGATGACATAAAAGGATATGAGTGTAATGACGTATATCTATTGTACATACCTCACAGTTACAACAGCTATTAAATGTGATCCAGCTCCAGCCCAAATATGAACCCATTTTTATGACCTGCTATGGAAGCCATTTCTCCTAAGTCATACACTTAGAGAGAGAGAGAGAGAGAGAGAGAGAGAGAGATAGCAAGCTAAGTAAAAATCAATGCCAATAAACTCCTACCTGCAAATTATCAATGGCTATAAATAATTCTATTAATAGCAACATTCCCAGAGTACATGGCCATAAACCATCCTTTACAACTAACAATACAACCAACTCATATCCATAACAGTGCAATACATACATACACAAAAACTACTTCAAAGCTTAGTATTAAATTCCAATTTAGTGCATTTATATATATATATATACAATTAATATAATTATATATTATAAAAGGCAAAATAATTATTTAAATTTAATATTTTAAATTCTTTCAAATAGCAGCTTCAAGACATTCCATTAACTTATCATATATTAATGAATCATTTATAGTCAAATTAAAGGGAAATATTAAGATAACATTTTGGACAAAATTAGAACTAAATACAATTAATATGAACAATTTGTACAGAGACAGTAACAATATGGTTGCTGTCATAGTTACCATTACGATAAACCACTTACTTTATCTTTATTTGGGAAAGGCATTAAATATGGAACTCCTCCAATATCTAATAAACGAGGGGGAACCACACAGCCCTGTAAGTGATAATACTTGTCATTACAAACATACAAACATTGTTGCAACTCCTATAAATTTAATAACAGCAATGATGATGCAAATAGAGACCATAGAAACAGTGCATCTGTTTATTAACAGATAATGAGATGTTAATAATGTGTTTGAGATCATTATGGGTTAATGACATTGTCACTTTGAATTTTGGAAGTGTGTTTATAAATAAAAATTTTAATATCCTATGAATGTATCCTTAACAAATTATATAATCCCATTTTTTTTAACAACTGTTTACCCAAAAAAGGTCTTACTAATGAAAAACAGTAACTATCACATTAACATTAATATAGTCATGTGACTAAATATGTCATTATGCGCTATGTCATAGTGTCAATTACTATAATGAAGATAATAGACAGATTTTGGATGATCCAATTTCAATATTGATGGTCAAATGTGAGGTCAAAGTTTGTGTAGTACAAGAAGGTTAACGCATTAATTAATTACTTAATTAATTATTAATGATAATTACCTGGGGCCAGCAAGGTGCCAAGGTGGTTCAGTCCCAATTGGGACAGTCAACCACACTAACTTTTACTTCACGAAAGTTCTTTTTTAAACCATTTTCAAGAACTAAGGAGAAAATATAAATAAATAGGTGTGGCTCATATTGAATAAGCTTTAAGTAGTGCAGCAAACTCTTGACTTTTGAACTTTAGAAGCAGCTGTCAGTTATATAATAATAGGTTTATATTAAACAAAGATGGGATAGGCATTTGCTATGTCATACTAATTGCATTATAATGAAACGTGAGAGTACCTGATCACTCAAGTAGTGAAAAATAAAAAAATGTTTAGCATGTATTAACATGTTTAATTGTATTTATCAGATAATAAACATGGAAATCGCATTAAAGATTATACTTCGAACAATATAATAAAATATTACTAACACTTATATCAAATATTATTAGCAACTCCTACTCCTCCACAAATATCTGATGTCTACATATGCTCCTATATTTACTTTGACATCACTTTCACTCCATTCTCAATATTCTCATCATTTTTTAAAGAGTCTCTCATATTATACATTTTAACCTTGTATTGACCCAGGATGAAGCTCAATTAATTACCCTAATACATATTAATTGTACATTAGACTTAGCACACCTCTGTTAGACTCTAGACAGTTCAAAGTCCCAACCTTTAGACCTAAATAATCTGAGCCCTATAAACTCTAAACTTAATTGTCCCTTAATTAATCCCAAAAGTAATAGATGAATTGGGGTTTGTCTAATGGTACAAAGATAAGCATTCAACGAAACATTTTTTCCATACACAACTTAATAACGTTTAGTTATATCCAATAAATGTTCAAATACTTTACCATGAGCCTACTTCTGATAAAGGAGGAAGATAGAGGGGCTTAAATTCGACAGGAAGTGAGTTCATAATAGCAGCCATTTCTAGTCTTTTTTTAACTTCCTGTTATTTGATGACAGGAAAGTAAACGTATATTATAAAAATAACAAAATCGTTCCTATATACAATTTCAGATCCTTTCAGCAAGAATAGTAAACTCATCATTTTCTTAGCCATGGCACAACTTCTAAAGTCCCTAAGAAAATAGCTACCCCAAAGAGAAGATTTGCATTTGATCTGAGGAAACCAATTATGAGAGGTAACCTTTGAAACAAGGAGGCTTCCACAAAGCATTCAAGCAAAAGATACTTTATTCTGTATCCTGGATTTTGGTCTATACGATAACCTGATACGTGGGAAATATGACTTACAACGTGGAGAAAACACTGGGAGTAGTAGTATATATATATATAATATATTTCAGTTAGCAAATGGTATGTTTTATTGAAATCCTTTTCTCAGAGTCGTATTGGAGCTATCAAGTTAAAAGGAGGATTTGTTGAAAGGCAAAAGGACCATCCTCGTGGTGCAAAATATGCCCTTTGTCATAAACTGCCCTGATCCATCAAATAAGAGAAGGTTTGATTTGATATATGACACACACACCTATATATTGTCTACACAATAACACGTAGTGTTATTGGTATCAACTGAATCCCATTAGAAAGCAGTCAATGTGTGTATAAGACATAAAAACCAAACTTACTATATCAGTCATCTATCTCTTGTGGTTTCAATAAGTACAAACAGCCCCTACTACACAGTAATAAGTAATAAATTACAAATATTTAACAGTTTATTAGTATCGTAAGTAAATGTTATTATTACAATGGTTTTCAAATTAGAAGATGCATATGTGGCAATGAATATAATACTATGTCAGTTTGTTTATCCATATTGATAATGTTAATTCAATCATATACATACTCACATTGCTTTTCTCTTTCGAGTCCTTTCAAACAGTAAATATTGATCCTTCCTTTTCCAAATATATTATTGAAAATTAAGGATTTATGTGCTGAATTTTTGTAACTATATACAATTTATCTATTATGAGTTCTATTTTTACTATCTCTTTTCATGTACAGATCTTACATGTTAACTGTCAATCAAACGAAGAGAGATATCAGTGGATGACCAAAACTAGCTCAGCCATACCTAGCAACGATACAACGACTGCTGCTCCTAAAAAAGCAGCAAGATGAGAAAAAAGAAGAGGAACCTAAATCTAGCGGAACCGACATTCCCATTCCATCACCATCATTAAGAGAGAGACAGAAACAGGTGATGAAGCAGCCTTATTAGCAGTATCTGATATTCATGGAAAGGTATGATGGATATATTACATAGTTTTAATTCTTTATTTGGACATTAATAGTGTTTTATAACTGTAGGTTATCTAATCTTGGATATACTAAGAATATAACCATTTAAAGTTACTGTATCAGCATACCTGGAATAATTTTAGTTGTACAACAATGTGATTATCCATAAAAAACAATAATTATCTCCTCCCTACACTCTCCCCCTCCCACTATAGATACCAAAGAAAACTCATATTGACGAAGTATTTGGACCAAGAACGAGTGTTTGTAGTACTAGTTCTGAAGAGGAGGATGTTAATAATGGTCCAGAAGTGATTAGCAGTGTATCAGTAGCTGTTAATTCACCAATACTTGAGCCCAAACACTCCAAAGAGAAGCCACAGAACTAGATATAATAGAAATAGTTATACCACCAAACACACGTGGGATCCTAACTTCTCTAATGCAGTAATTGATCCGAATTCTTTATCATCAGATGAATCTTCAGACTCTGAGAAAATGTTAAGTGGGAGTCCTAATACTCCATTGTCTCCTCACAGCACTCCACCACCCCCACTTCAATTAGAAATTGAACAAAATGAAGTGTTTCAAGCTTTCTACTTCGCCAGGAGACTCTGTTCCTCCAATTATAACTATTGACAAATCTACATTAGAACGACAACCAAATTCAGCTACAAAAGAAGAAGAAAAGGAAAATGGTAGTCCAGCTGGTACTCCACCCAATATTGAGAGTCCAACACCTGACCGCAGAAGACCCTCAGTAGGGTATAGTATCACTTATTATATAAACAAACTTGGCACACCATAGAGTATAGAATTTATAACATGGTAACTGATACAACTAGTTAACATTACTCCCCACACTATAGGTGCTTTAGCATTTATTGAAAAGCGAGGTCTTCTTTACAAAATGGGCGGAGTGGCATAAGAATTGGCATCGAAGATTTTTTGTATTCCAAACCTGGCGTGTCCAGTATTACAAAAGTGAACCTGTAAGTTATAAGACGAGTGTATTTTGGTCTATCTTCCATATATGGTATTCACGTTGATATTAATATGTCCTCATTTTGATAGAAAGGAAAGGCCCTTGGAGAAGTCAAGCTTCAAAATACGAAATAATATTACCACAAGAAGGTAAAGAATTGTACAATGACTGTTATTGCATAGCTAGTCAATAATGTACTGAATTTAACAGCTAGCATTATCAATTAGTAGTAGAATGCTGGTATAAAAATATGATAGCTAATATAATAGGATTATGTATTTTTTCTCATGGCATGGTTCATAGTACATTCGGATTGCTTTTGGCTCTGAATAATGTAAACTGACATTTTTATTAGAAGTATAGTTCAATAGAATTAAAATAAATATTTTATTCATTCAGGAGAAGAAAATTTCTCATCCTATCCGTTCACTATACATACACGAAAGTTCCTGAATGAAGAGAGAAGGTAGTATACAGACAGAGCTGTTGATTTTTTTAATAATACTAACTAAAGTTGTTGTCGTGAAACCTTCAACTCAGGCCAATAACTTGTAAGATAATATCAAGTTAAATGCCCTCCACCCACCCTTGATAGGGCTTTCTAATGAAGATATGAAGCCCCACTAGGGATGATTTGTATAAATAATAGTGATGAGCTTCTCTATGCTATTGTACAAATGTAAAGTCTCTCTCTCTCTCTCTTGTTCTAGCGACGGGGTAATGGCTGCCTCTAATGAGAAATGAAATGAAGGAATGGATTGAAGCATTTAAAGTGAGAATAACAAACAACGATGTAAAGTTGTTACAATTATTGTATTGTTTAAAATAGGTGGCTAGGTGGTATGTTGACTAAAACTGAAGACAATGGGTCAGAATGACAAACATTCACACACACACATACACACTTATATGACATTTACGGGCTTTATTTTGTTCCTAATTGTTATATTAACTTATTATCCTATACTGATCTCTTCCTTTTTTTTAAAACCTATCCTTTTATTTTGTTATTGTTGCTTTATTCTATTTTTATTCTAAACTGTTATTATTATTGAATTTGTATATAAAACTTCATGTCCTTGTATTGTGTCATGTGACATACATGTGACATTGCAATAGATAATAATACTGATGAAACAAAACAAATAAGCATAATTTTTCATAAAGGGTTAAAAAATATACATTCCATTTCTTCTTCATTTCTAATCTGCTTTCTTTTACGAGATGACACAGATGATAAGGATGGTGTTGAATTGCTTTTTTTGATCCCCTGAGATGGTACTTTAAGAGTTGTCTGAAGAGGTGTGGCATAAGGTGAGGTCTGTTTAACTATATAGTAATAGTATCGTACATTATTGATAATCCATTATATAATTAATTATAAACCTTTTCTAATTGACTTGGGGGTTGCTATGGAAACCATCTTTGTACTAGATGCTTCATTTGTTAAACACTGATATTAACACTAAAGAAATGTGTAAAACGCAATTGAAGCCAGCCCATTATAATTCAAACATGTTTGTCCAGTACGACAGTGGATCATACTTTGAGCAAAAAATGCTCTAATGTATCCACCCCCTCTCCAACTCCGGACCATCGCTTTCACTTATATCTGGAGGGACATTTAATCAATTAAAAATTTAACTCTAATTGACTAGCTCACCCGAACCATATAGTATCATAGTTCGACCTGAGGGTGTGGTACCTGAAATTTGCCACACCCCATAACTAACAGTCTTGTAGTCTATGGTCACAAGTACATTGTCGAAATATATCAAGAACCTAATCAATAAAATGACTATAATGTTAGGTCCCAAACAAGTGGGTACCTTCTCATCTAGACTTACCTTTTTCCTCCGTTTTGGTTTAGGAGGTCCTCACCTTTACCCTAATTACCTCATCATTTGGAGTTGTCTCAACTCTCTCTCCTTCTCCACATTCCAAACTTTCAATCTCTTTCTTCCAGTTCAACTAAATTTGAGTAGCCATCCCAAGTCTTCCAGCAACACGTGCAAGTTCCATAAGTGTCAGGATAACTCTCCGTTCATCTCGATGCAAGACTAGACCTCAGACTCAAATATAACAGCTTCATCTAGTCCCAAAATCTCGACACATGTAATGAAATTAGCTGTGTTATCTCGTGCTTGAAAAGACTCTTTCTTGGCTGTAGAATACAATGTATTGTATTCATTGGTACCTTATCTTGTCTTCTTTCTCTTTGCTTCCTCCCTTTTTTAGCAACATCTTGGATTATTTTAGCTAAGTTACAAAGCATTATACCAGTATCTAGTGTGAGAGGAAGTCATCTGGGGATATTGTTTCAGTTAAGATAGAGTTCAGCCCATTTTGTCAAATCTTCCTTGATAACATAAAGAGCTTCTTGTTCTTTCTTTTCTAACTCCTCCATAGCATTCTCCTACTTTTGTATTTCCCGCTACACTATATTGAGCATGCGCATTACGGTAGAAGGGTTCACTCTTACGTTTCCGTACGAATAGGAGGGCGTTCGGATTTGTCAGTAAATGTCTGGACCACGTGGAATACAATATGTCCACTAGACTGCTTCCATTTCTGATTATCAGTAAACCAATTTTAATTGTTGTCAGTTGCTACATACCCTCGTGCAGTCTTCACTTATAAATCCGTGAGACATTATGCAACACGAAATCCACTTCAACGGAGAACCATTAAGGAGTTAATTAAAGGGGTCTCTGGAGGTCGAGGAGGGACGAGGAGGGCAGAGGACGAAGAAAGGGTGGAGCCAAGGGTTTGAAACCACCAGAGGAGTTGAGAGTAGGAGTGGAGCAGGTGGAGTTAGGTGGCCTGGACTTAGTTATCCGTTGCCTCAAGTTAAATCAACGCAATCATGGGACAAGGGAAAGCTAATTATTCAACTGTAGATGAAAAATCAGAAAGAATGGGACAATGAGGATATAGGTGTGGTTGACCTTCGTAAATTTGAAGACTCTAAAATGTTAAAAAAGAAGATTATCAGAAAAAATTGGAGCCGCAAAGGATGGAGTGGACGGGAGTTGGGAGGGCGTTATGTCGGGTGTCCTGAATCACCTGATGGTCAGCCACTTCTTGATTTCCGTTCAATTGTCATTGAAATGAAAAGAGTGGCAAATCAAACACGAGGTGGTAAAAAGCGGACCAACCAGTTGTCTTGTAGTCGTTGGAAATGGTAATGGTGCTGCAGGATTTGCTGTAGGGAAAGGAGATGAAACCAGAACAGCTATCCGGAAAGCAAAAAATAAAGCTGTCAATTATCTACAAGTCATTCCTCTTTGTGACAATCACACTATTTATCACAACATTAAAACTAAATATTGTAAGACACATATTCTCATGGAACGTAAAGTCAAAGGTCATGGTCTGCGATGTCAGCGAGCAATCGCAGTCATATCAGAATTGGTAGGGATAAAAAGATATGAGAGCCAAAATTATTGGGTCAACTAATCCTCTCAATATAGTCCGAGCAACTTTTAAAGGATTGTCTTCGCAAGAAACTTTCAGGATCTTGCTGATCGAACAGGCAAAATTCTTATTGAGTTTCGACGTGAGGACCAACATGAGACCTGTTGTTATAGCTATACCGCAAGACAAAAAAAATGACTGCTTTACCTCTGTTAAAAGAATTACAAATGCTCCTTCATTCTCATAGCCCAATATCTTAAAATAGTTGTCATTGTATTGTATAAAGATAATAATTATTAAGTTAGACACCATACCAACAAATCTACATTTAAAAAAATGGTTTTTAAAACTCAAAACTATGTTAATCATCTTTTTAGCAACAACTTGTCCAAGTTTACGTAAATGATTAAGATGACAACTTAATGCTTCTTTAGTAGTATCTACATAATGATATGGATACCAAACTCTTCACATGTTTGTTTGGTAATAGGAGTAATGAGACAATAAGGGATTGTATGACACCAGGAAAAAGATGATGGGTAGTTTGATGGTTAAGTGCACCAGTGAACACGTCCAAAACCAACTATCTGTAGCAAAATCTAAAGAAGTAGCTACTTGGAGTTCAGCCCTGAATTATGAAGAGAAAGAGAGAGTATGCACACAAGTATCATATATATTGTAGCCTACCAGTCCATATGGACTATATTGTCTTTGTCTGGTTTAGGCCATTCCACCTTTGATGTAAATAGATTAACTTTACATAAGGTAGGGGTTTCCCCTTACCTCGCTGATCACATGGGATGTCTGAAATAAGAGAGCTAACCAGTAGCTTCCTGCCATTTCACATATACAGATATACAACAACTATATATAGAATATAATGATGTCATAACATTAGTTACTAAAATAACCATTTACCAATGAGCTCAAAGGCATAAATTGGTAAGGAAGATAAAAACGTATGTAAAAGTGAGTGATCTTGCCTGTGAAGAAGATTACCACTGTTTGAGCGTCAGTGGATTGAGACGAATGGTAGCTAAGAGGGGAAAGAGATCACAGTAAGAGAGTGTTTGACTTACACATCTTCTTTGTAAAATACAACATGAAAATCCTGTAATCTTATCTTCAATGCAAGCTATCAATAAAATAAATATCAATAATAAAATTTAAAATGTACTTACAAAGCAATATAACATAGGTACATATATATGTTGATAAAAATATCGTGGTGCCCACTTTTGTTCCCATTTTATCCGTCGAATATCAGGAACATCCTATAAAAAATGAAAATATATAAACAATTGAATTAATATCTCTTACAGACGAAGCAGTTACTATGTCAGGATCTGCTCCATCAATATTAGTATAAGGATGATGAACCAGTGTATGCTGTAAATACAGAAATAAATCATTAACTACATGGCCGCCATTTCTACTTACCTGGTGTAACCAAGCTAATAATGAACACCCTTGATAAAAATCATGGACACTCCCCACTACCTTCCATACCCATGGTTTGTGAGATATAGCAAAATGACTATATTGGAAGTGTAAATGGATATATGAGGAATGATTAATGGATAGATAGAAGATCATATGGTTTATATGACCAATAGAATAACATGTGTATGATGATATAAAATGGATGTATGATGAAGTCAAATGGACACATGAAGGTATCAAATGGATTTATGAAGAAGTCAAATGGATGCATGATTGTATCAAATGGATATATGAAGTCAAATGGATGCATGACTGTATCAAATGGATATATATGTATACCTTGCGTCATGCGTGCAAGTCATTGCTAGTAGTGCAGAGAAGAATCCCCAAAAAAGAGAAAAAAATATTCCCAATATCCATGATGAGTGATACATCAACTAGTGAAGAGTGTAAAACAATAAAAGTCAATAGTAAATGAGAATGTACCACGCCCATTCACTTGTGAAGGCCAAAGCCAAGAAAGTAAAAATATCTTGAAAACATCCAATAATCTATTTTAGGATCCTGTAAAAATATCAGAACCAGTATATCTGTTATTAATATATCTGAACTTACAATGTTGTTTTTCTTAAAATAGTCATCCACTCTTTGTTTTAATGTTGTATAAAATTCACTGAAAAGAGTTTCAAAATATTCAGCTAAACTATTAAATTCAACTCACCCTCTCTTAGGGAAGACAGGCATTCATTATCAACAAGTTCTCCAACATAGTACTTCTCTAATATCCTGCAAACATATTCATTTCATCTTATCAAATTCTCTATAACAACACATACTTGACTGTATCTACTTTATGATAGGACTCAAATAATTGTGTTATATCTCTACCAGCTCCCAACATTATTTGATCCATACCTCCAGGATGTTGAGAGACAAAACTACTAACATCATATACCTGAAAATAAAGAGAATATATAATTCAACAATTCCATTTCTCCTTACAATAAACTGCCCTTTCCTCTATAAGCTACATGAGCATTCTCTCTACGATTAAGTTGACTCAACTCCTTCCAAGTGAATTTTCTGGCCATCTTAGACAAATCTTCAACTGCAAAGTAGCCCTTAACAGTTTGAGAAACACGCAAGATGGCGGAAATTGCTATCCTATTGAAAAGAAGCCGTTAATCTATTTAACAACATATAAATCTGCCTTGTATATAACCAACAGCCGATGGCTTCATTGATAATAGTCACGCAAAAATTGGACCGGGAAAAAACTGGACCTAGGGGTCCAATTATGGCAGAAAAATTGGACCGGGGTCAAGTTTTGGCAGCAAAAAGTGGACCCATCTTACCAAAAGTCCAGTTTTGGTCAGACAAAAGTGGACTCAGTTCAGTTTTGGCCAACCAAAACTGGACTGGGATCCATTTTAGGTCAGCCAAAAGTGGACCCGGTTCAGTTTTGGGCCGACCAAAACTGGACTGGGTGCATTTTAGGTTAGCCAAAAGTGCATGGACTGGTTTTGATTTTGGTTAGCCAAAAACATTTTGTACAATAAAGTAATTCGATGATTTTTTACATTTTACAATTATGAAAATAAATTTTCTAATTATTATTACACCTAAAACAGTACCAGGCCAATTTTGAGTTCAAATATTTTTCATCCACTTTCACACAGACATTTGAGTGATACCACTCCTTACAAGCTGAACATTGAATCCATTGAGAATTTGTGAATTCAGGGATTCTGCAAATGCAATAAATATCTACTTCGTCAGTCGACTTGACTTTTCTAGTAACATGTCTGAGCCTTAATATGGGAAACATGGACATCGAACGAGATTCCAAGCACTGAATGAGGTGAGATCTCATTTCTCTTTGTTGAGACATGAATTCTCCAGGTTGTCTCCCAAAGATCAATGCAGTTTGCAAAAAGCAATGGAAAAGAGCCCACAATCTGAAAAGCCAGACTGCATTTGAACATCTTTGAATGAAACTGTTTATGGTTGGTTTTGTCAGGATAAAGTATATTTGAGATTTGCATCTTTGTTGATGTAGATGTAGATGTATAAAGGCTGTCAAAAGCATGCACTTCAGGATGTTTTAATCCAACTGTTCGAAACTGTCAGCCAATGACTACAACCATCGTGTAAAAATTTGGATAAACTCCCCAGGCTCAACATTAAAGCTCATTGTCAGACAAGATTAACATTTTGAAGTCCAGACATGGCAGGATTAACTTTTTTCAGTAATTTCTGTGCAGCGTTGACAATATTGTCATTCAACCACTCTGTAGAAGAGAGTAGAATCTTCTTGATATCTAGAAACAAAAATGAAATGCCCTTAAATGATTAGAGGTTTTGATGACACATACTTTCACATGCATTTCTCACAAGATCATTTAAATAGCTACTTATAGTTATATAACATTACCATTTTCCTTTACATCTTTGACTATTCCAGTCCACATAAATCGCTCCGTAATCCTACCAATAGTTTTTTTTTTCCCCATATGACCAGCAGTTGCATCAATGTGACATGCTTTAAGTATTTTCAACACTGTTTCTTCTCTTGTTCTTATGAATCGAAGCTCAACTATCTTTAAAAATAAATATTGTAAATCAACAAAAGACTTTACTTTCATCATTACCTTTCCTTTTTTCTTCTTGAAAAACATCACTCCATCCCGTATATAATAAACATCCTAGCTTTCTTTCTAATAGCTCTCTTGCGAGCATCACTACATCCATTGGGATATTGAAACTGAGTTAAGTAGAGAAATGCACTATCAGCTAAATCAATATCTTCAACTATATAATCTTCCATTACTTATAACAGCCGCGGGATAGAACGTGTGAATAACACGGATCTATTTTGGCAATGGGGGTCCGGTTTGGCGTTATCAAAATTAGACCGGGGGTCCACATTTTCACGGTAGTGATGACAGGTATGATGTCACATTTTCCCCGGTAGTGATGACAGGTATGATGCCATCATATATGATGACATCACTACCTGTCATTTAATGATGATGTCATCAGAGTAGTGAAGTTACACAAGAACCACCCTAATAGTCACAAGAAGTTAATGAAAAGAGAATATGATTCAACAATTCCCTTTCTCCTTGCAATAAACGAACCTTTCCTCTATAGCTACATGAGCATTCTCTCTACGATTAAGTTGACTTAATTTCCTTCCAATGTGAATGACGTACTGGCCTCTCCTCCAAGAGCTTTGTTTCCCTCTTGTCACTGTCCCTAGGCATCTGATCTTAGCTGAACTGTCCTCTCTATGCAGTGTGGTGTGATCAAAATTATGCTAAACAGTCATTCAAAAAATGCTAACTACCCTACCTAATATGAAATTTTTTTCCAGAAATAATACTAATCAAGTTAACTTAGTGTATAAGCTTATTAGTTCATCATGGAGGGCAAAATTTGTACAATCCTCTGTAGGAGATAAGTCTTTCACACCCTCCTTTGCCAACAAAAGAGCAGTAAATGTGTCTTGTTGAGTTTTCGAACAAGACCAACATGAGACCTGTTGTTATAGCTATACCGCAAGACAAAAAAATGACTGCTTACCTCTGTTAAAAGAATTACAAATGCTCCTCCCAAAATTCTCATAGCCCAATATCTTAATAGTTGTCATTGTATTGTATAAAGATAATAATTATTAAGTTAGGACACCATACCAAACAAATCTACATTTAAAAAATGGTTTTAAAACTCAAAATATGTTAATCACGTTTTTAGCAAAACTTTGTCCAAGTTTACCGTAAATGATTAAGATGACAACTTAATGCTTCTTTAGTAGTATCTACATAATGATATTGGATACCAAACTCTTCACATGTTTGTTTGGTAATAGAGTAATGAGATGATAATGGGACTGTATGATACCAGGAAAAAGATGATGAGTAGTTTGATGGTTAAGTGCACCAGTGAACACATCCAAAAACCAACTATTGTAGCATAATCTAAAGAAGTAGCTTTACTTGGGAGTTCAGCCCTGGAATTATGAAAAGAAAGAGAGAGTATGCACACAAGTATCATATATATTGTAGCCTACCAGTCCATATGGGACTATATTGTCTTTGTCTGGCTTAGGCCATTCCACCTTTGTGTATAGATTAACTTTATATAATATAGGGTTTTCCCCTTACCTCGTGATCACATGGGATACCTGAAATAAGAAAGCTAACCAGTAGCTTCCTGCCATTTCACATATACAGTTATACAACAACTATATATATAGAATATATAATGTGATGTCCATAACATGTAGTTACTAAAAATAACCATTTACCAATGAGCTCAAAGGCATATAAATTGGTAAGGAAGATAAAAAAACGAATGTAACAGTGAGTGATCTTGCCTGATTACCACCCCCCCAAAGAAGATTACCCACTGTTTGAGCGTCAGGGATTGAGACGAATGGTAGCTAAGAGGGAAAGAGATCACAGTAAGAGAGTGTTTTGACCTTACAATTCTTCTTGTAAATACAATATAAAAATCCTGAAATCTTGTTGTCTAAATGCAAGCTATCAATAAAATAAATAAATATCAATAATAAAATTTAAAATGTACTTACAAAGCAATATAACATAGGTACATATATATGTTGATAAAAAATATCGTGTGGTGCCCACTTTTGTTCCCATTTATCCGTCGAATATCAGGAACATCCTATAAAAAATGAACATATATAAACAATTGAATTAATCTCTTTACAGACGAAGCAGTTACTATGTCAGGATCTGCTCCATCGATATTAGTATAAGGATGATGACCCAGTGTATGCTGTAAATACAGAAATAAACCATTAACTACTGGCCGCATTTCTACTTACCTGGTATGTCCAAGCTAATAATGAACACCCTGATAAAGATCATGGACATCCCCACTACCTTCCATACCCACGGTTTGTGAGATATAGCAAAATGACTATATTGGAAGTGTAAATGGATATATGAGAATGATTAATAGATAGATAGAAGATCATATGGTTATATGACCAATAGAATACATGTGTATGATGATATAAAATGGATGTATGATGAAGTCAAATGGACACATGAAGGTATCATCAAATGGATTTATGAAGAAGTCAAATGGATACATGAAGGTATCAAATGGATATATAAAGTCAAATGGATGCATGGTGGTATCAATGGATGTATGATGAAGTCAATGGATACATGATGAAGTTAATGGATACATGATGGTATGAAATGGATGTATATGATACCTTGAGTCATGCAGCAAGTCATTGCTACTAGTGCAGAGAAGAATCCCAACAAAGAGAAAAAAATATTCCCAATATCCATGATGAGTGATACATCAACTAGTGAAGAGTGTAAAACCAAATAAAAGTGAATAGTAAATGAGAATTACACGCCCACTTGACTGCGAGGGTCAAACCAAGAAAGTAAAATATCGTAAAAAACCCATCCAATAATCTATTTTAGGATCCTGTAAAAATATCAAGAACCAGTATATCTGTTATTAATATATTTGAACTTACAATGTTGTTTTTCTTGAAATAGTTATCCACTCTTTGTTTTAATGTTGTATAAAATTCACTGAAAAGAGTTCAAATATTCAGCTAAACTATTAAATTCAACTCACCCTCTCTTAGGGAAGACAGGCATTTCATTAATCAACAAGTTCTCCCAACATAGTACGTTCTCTAATATCCTGCAAACATATTCATTTCGTCTTACCATTCTCTATAACACACACATACTTGACTGTATCTACTTTTATGATAGGACTCAAATAATTGTGTTATATTCTACCAGCTCCTAACATTATTTGATCCCTACCTCCAGGATGTTTAGAGACAAAACTACTACATCATATACTTGAAAATAAAGAGAATATAATTCAATAATTCCTTCTCCTTACAATAAACTGACTTTCCTCTATAAGCTACATGAGCATTCTCTTACGATAAGTTGACTTAATTCCTTCCAAGTGAATTGACGTACTGCCTCTTGCTCCAGAGCTTTGTTTCTCTCTCGTCACCGTCCCCAGGCATAGCCGACTCTCTACTAGCACGTGTGCACAATATCACCTGATATAATAACCTTTATATTTTTTATACTTTTTTTTTTATATGACCTTTTCAAATAACAATTAATTATATTATTAAATCATAACAGCATCAGGTTTATGCAAATTAATTAATTATCTTTCTTTTCTGGTTCCTGTCCAAGTTTACGTAAATGATTTATATGACAGGCAAAAGCTTCTCCAGCTGTTTCCACATAATGGTATTGTATACCAAAACTCCTTACATGTCTGCTTAACAATGGGTGTGATATGTCGATAATATGATTGAATAATCCAGGAAAAAGATGGTGAGCAACATGATGATGAGTGCACCATATAATTCAAACAATTCCTTCTCTCCTTACAATAAACGACCTTTCCTCTGATAAGTACATGAGCATTCTCTCTACGATTAAGTTGAATTAATTCCTTCCAAGTGAATTGAAGTACTGGCCTCTCCTCCAAGAGCTTTGTTTCCCTCTCGTCACCGTGATCTGATCTTAGCTGAACTGTCCTCTCTATGCAGCGTGGTGTGTCAACTTATGCTAGACAGTCATTCAAAAAATGCTAAATACCCTACCTAAATGAAATTTTTTCCCGGAATAATACTAATCAAGTTTACCTAGTTGTATAAGCTCATTAGTTCAATCATGGAGGGGCAAAATTTTGTGTACAATCCATGTAGGAGATAAATCTCACTAAACCTCCTTTGCCAACAAAAGAGCCGTACCCCCCCCCCTTGGTGTCTTGTTGAGTTTTGACACAAGACAAACCATGAGACTGTTGTTATAGCTATTACCGCAAGACAAAAAAATGACTGCTTTACTCGGTTAAAAGAATTACAAAGCTCCTTCATTCTCATAGCCCAATATCTTATAGTTGTCATTGTATTGTATAAAGATAACAATTATAAGTTAGACACAATATGAAAAGTGTGTCACAAATCACATTTAAAAAATGGTTTTAAAACCTCAAAAATATGTAATCATCTTTTTGAGCAAAACACTTGTCAAGTTTACGTAAATGATTAAGATGACAACCTAATGCTTCTTTAGTAGTATCTACATAATGATATGGATACCAAACTCATCCCCATGTTTGTTTGATAATAGGAGTAATGAGACGATAAGAGACTGTATGTACCAGGAAAAAGATGAATGGGTAGTTTGATGGTAAGTGCACAGTGAACACAGTCCAAAACCACTATCTGTAGCAAATCTAGAGTAGTAGCTACGGAGTCAGCCCTGAATTATGAGAGAGAGAGAGAGTATGCAACAAGATCATAATTATGTAGCCTACCAGTCCATATGGACTATATTTCTGTGTCTGGTTTAGGCCATTCCACCCTTGATGTATAGATTAAACTTTACATAAGTAGGGTTTTACCTTACTCGCTGATCACATGGGAGTCTTGAAATAAGAGAGCTAACCATTAGCCCTAACCAGTAGTTCCTGCCATTTCACCTATACAGATATACAACAACTATATATAGAAATATAATGATGTTCATAACATTAGTTACTAAAAATAACCATTTACCAATGAGCTCAAAGGCATAAATTGGTAAGGAAGATAAAAACGAATGTAACAGTGAGTGATCTTGCATGTGAAGAAGATTACCCCACTGTTGAGCGTCAGTGGATTGAGCGAATGGTAGCTAAGATGGGAAAAGGGGAAACAGTAAGAGAGTGTTTGACTTACAACATCTTTTGTAAATACAACATGAAAATCCTGTATCTTATTTTCAATGCAAGCTATCAATAAAATAAATAAATATCAATAATAAAAATTTAAATGTACTTACAAAGCAAATATAACATAGGTACATATATATGTTGATAAAAATATCGTGGTGCCCACTTTTGTTCCATTTTATCCGTCGAATATCAGCTGACATCCTATAAAAAATGAAAATATATAAACAATTGAATTAATATCTCTTACAGATGAAGCAGTTTACTATGTCAGGATCTGCTCCATCGATATTAGTATAAGGATGATGACCCCCAGTGTATGCTGTAAATACAGAAATAAATCATTAACTACTTGGCCGCCATTTCTACTTACCTGGTGTAACCAAGCTAATAATGAACACCCTGATAAAAATCATGGAACCTCCCCACTACCTTCCATACCACGGTTTGTGAGATAAACAAAATGACTATATTGGAAGTGTAAATGGATATATGAGAATGATTAATGGATAGATAGAAGATCATATGGTTATATGACCAATAGAATACATGTGTATGATGATATAAATGGATGTATGATGAAGTCAAATGGACACATGAAGAAGTATCAAATGGATTTATTGAAGAAATCAAATGGATACATGAAGGTATCAAATGGATATATGAAGTCAAATGGATACATGATGGTATGAAATGGATATATATGTATACCTTGAGTCATGCTGGGTTGCAAGTCATTGCTAGTAGTGCAGAGAAGAATCCCCAACAAAAAAAAAAATATTCCCAATATCCATGATGAGTGATACATCAACTAGTGAAGAGTGTAAACAATAAAAGTGAATAGTAAATGAGAATGTACCACGCCCACTTGACTTGCGAAGGTCAAACCAAGAAAGTAAAATATCTTAAAAACATCCAATAATCTATTTTAGGATCCTGTAAAAATATCAGAACCAGTATATGTTATAATATATCTGAACTTACAATGTTGTTTTCTTGAAAAATAGTCATCCACTCTTTGTTTTAATGTTGTATAAAATTCACTGAAAAGAGTTCAACATATTCAGATAAACTATTAAATTCAACCACTTACCAGATGTTAAAGGCCAGAATTGATAAGGTATATCAAAAATGAGTATACATAGTAAAAAATTTCCCCTACAAGAACATTTCATTTCATTGTCTAAATGTTAGAGATAACAACACACATGCCATTTCTGTAGAAACTTATGATAGGACTCAAATAATAAAGTTTGTATCTCTACCAACTAAGTTTAACATTAGTATTGAGTTTGTCCATCAAAAACAATAACGCAGACTTTCTATTCTTGTTTTTTTAACTACAACTATTAACGATGTCGTCAAATGAAAATCTATAGGATTCAAATAATTACTAACTAAACTTATAAAAATTGGTGAAAATCTGTGTTGATACATGAGCATTTTCTCACTTTTAAGTTGGACTTTATTCCTTCCGAAAATCAGGCTCTTCTAAGATTATTAAATAAAGAAAAATAAATTAATAAAATCTACCGATGGGGCAGGCATATGTGATCTTGTCCTCTCTATCCATTGCATTTCAGTAGCATGTGTGCACATATAAATGCTGATATAAATAATAATTAAAGACATTTAATAAACAACAATAATTAATTGAATGTTTTCAAACAAACATATCAATTAATAAATCATATCAGGCAGAGATTTCCCCGCAATAATTTCCATATCTTTCTTTTCTGGTTCTGCAAGTTGACGTTGATTGACATGACAGGCAAAATTCCATCAGCTGTTTCACAGGAAAAGGTTATGTTGTATACCAAATCCTACATGTCTGTAATAGACAATTGGTATAATATATTCGATTATATGACTTGACTAAGAATATTAGGATGAAGAAGGGTGATGAAACTGTACATGAGTCTGTGAGTGCAAGAGAAGCATGAATAAAGATCCAAAACCCCAATCTACAGCTGTAATCTTGAGAAGATTCTACTGTATAGCTCAGCCCTATAGTGCAACAGAATCATTTACTGAAAAGTTGATACTAATAATAGTAAACAGACAGACTAATAGACCACATGGTGGCTTCTCAGTACCAATAAGAACTAACCAATGTCGAATTTCGAAGTGATTGAAATGATTTTAATCTTTTTTTGCAATTCTACCTACATTTAGTTATAAAAGCTTTGCAGTTTTCAGTATTATATGTTAATCCTCACTCTCACTGATAAATGTGATACATCAAATATCAAAGTCATCCAATAACTCAGCTATTATATTATAAAATATCTAAAAGGATAAGGTCATGTTACTTTGCACTAGAATTTACAAAAATATCATTGTTACTAATAATAGACTATTACAAATGTCATGGTAATAGATTATTTCTCGAAAATATTGTTGTACAAAAAATTTGTTACTTTAAAGAATATGTTTGGCCAAAAAACTAACTTACCACTGATGGAAAAGGCATGAATTGATAAGGTATATAAATTTTGAGTCTTACAATAAAAGCTGTGCTTCCTTCCAAAGGTTTTTCACCCATTAAAGCTAAATGTTCGAGGATTGACGACGGAATGTTGTCTAGAAAATTTCAAGAAGTTACAGGTTTTACAACGTCCAGTGTTAATAGAGCTAGCTATAAGTGACCAGTTTGTCCATCAAAAAACAGTTCAAAGACATTTCCTATTCTTGTTTTAACTCCATGCTATTGACAGATGTCATTTAACAAACACTATACACTAAATAAACTTACTAGAACCATCGCAATGTTAGTGCAAAAAATGGGTTGATATGATATCAAGATACCACGTAGCAGAGAGAGGTCTCAACTTATTAAGAAATTTCTTAAAATTCTGAAAAAAAAATCAGGCTCTTATGATAAGATTTATTAAAATACACAAAAAGCAAATTAATAAATCTTAAGGTGGGTCTAGTTACTTCTGTCAAGATCTAATCCATAAATATTAGTATAAATATGATGACCCAATAAATGCTGTATAATATTTAATAATAGTTCTAACGTACAGTGGATTGTACTGATGTACATGTCAACATAGAAGCCCATGAAAAAAAATCAAGAGATGTGTTCCCAAGAAGCTCACATATCCAAGGTTTATGTGTGACAGCAAAAAATGACTATAAGGTATATAAACAATTTAATATAATATAAAAATTATGATCACTGGAAAATTTATATCTAGAAATAGTTGATTCCCAGTAAGAGATAATGTAAATCTAATCACAAATTGGATAATTTGGAATAGGAGTCAGTGTTACCAAGGACTACAGACATATTATGAAGAAGGGTCTTATGCTGTACTGCAGTCATGTAAGCACTAATCATGAACAAAGTTCAAAGAACCCCAACTCAGACAGCAAAGAAGAATTCCTAGAATCCAGGATGTATGAAATAAAATCTAGAAGTGAAGATTAAACATTTAATAACCAATTTGATATATAACTTACCACACCACACTGACTAAGGTGAAATAATGCAAAGAAAGTAAAATATTTAAAGACATCCAATAATCTATCTGATGTTTTGTTTAAACAAACAACCAAACTTGTTTGAACATTAATGTAATAGTCACAAACCCTTAATATCACTAGAGGAACAAATGAAGGGCACCAAAGTGCTTAACCTCGTTTGCGTATAAGAAGTCTCCTCAAATGAACGTATATCTCACGTGTCAACACATCTCTGCATGATATATTGTACATTTGTTAAAGTTTATGGAATGCTAACATCTCTTCCTAAGGCTTGTACGGAAATGGTGAAAAATCACACTTAAATCTTTTATTTACTAAAGAAGGCTGAAGAATTAAACTTGTACAATTTATCTTGTTTCCCCTTGCCATACTTTGTCCATTTCATGATGTTAATGTAGAAATGTGTGATTAAAGAAATCCAAAACAAGCAAGGTAATGTGATTTAAAGTTTGTGATATTTTGGTATCGTGGTTAATTAATCTATATATTAATATTGAAAGTGCAATTTATAAACATTGTAATACAGATTAATAGAATGTAGATAGATAATTGTTGTTTTCAAGTTTGACTTTAAATGATTATTTAATTCTCTTTATTTTCAGGTTCCTGTCCAAGTTTACGTAAATGATTGATATGACAGACTACAACCTCTCCAAGGTGTTTCCACATAATGGTATTGTATACCAAAACTCCTTACATGTCTGCTTGACAATGGGTGTGATATGTGATAATATGATTGAATAAATCATGGGAAAAAAGATGGTGAGCAACATGATGATTGATTGTACCAGTAAAAAACAGTCCAAAACCAAACTATCTGTGCAGTAATCTTGAGTAGATTCTACTTGTAGCTCAGCCCTATAGTGCAACAGATCTAATATACTGACTACCTTGTTACTAATAATAGTAACATGGTGGGTTTAACATTACTAACTCACCAGTCTCTGTGTATTACTTATTTTCATCTGGTTTGAGCCACTCTACCTAAATTTAGTTATAGACACAGCAGTCAATATTATATGTTAAATTCTCACTTCACTGACAACATGTGATACTTGAAATACAAAAGTCATCCAATAACTCGTTGACAAATCAGCTATTATATTATAAAAATATCTAAAAGGAAAGGTCATGTTACTAATAATAGACTAAGGCCATGTTACTATAATAGACTATTACAAATTCATGTTACAATTAATAATAGATTATTTCTAAAATAACCATTATTGTTGTAAAAAAACTTGTTTTTAATAATAGATAATAGACTAAGGCCATGTTACTATTAATAGACTATTACAAATGTCATGTTATTAATAATATATTATTTCTATAACTTACCACTGATGTTAAAGTCATGAATTGATAAAGTATATAAAAATGAGTTATACAATAAACAAATTTCCCTCCAAAGAACACCAACCACTGTCTAAATGTTAGAGGATTAATACCAATGTTATCTAGATAATTTTGAAGTATTACAAATAAAAATTGTAATAGTGCTAGTATAACTGACCAGTTTTTCCAGCAAAAATAATAAACAGATCTTGTATTTTTAATTTAATCACATACTATTAACAGATGTCATTAATGAAAATCTATAGGATTACATGAGCTTACTAAAACCATATAATATTGGTAAATAAATGTGTTGATAAGGATATCGAGACATCCACTTTTGAGCATATTTATTCTCCGAAAATCAGGCTCTTCCTAAGAAAGAATGGATTAATTAAATAAACAAAAATAAATTAATAAATCTTACAGGTGGGGCAGTTGCTATGTCAGGATCTAATCCATCAACATTAGTATAAATATGATGACCCAATAAATGCTGTATAATACTACTAATAATAGTCATTTAATACATGTTCAATTCACTTGATGTTTCCATGTCAACATAGAAACTCCTGACAAAAAAATCAAGAGTTATGTTCCCAAGAAGCTGCCATATCCAAGGTTATGTGTGATAGCAAAATGACTATAAGGTAATGAACAGTTCAATATAATATAAACATTATAATCACTGGAAAATTTACACCTAGAAAAGTTCTATTAAACCTCATTAAATCTAATCACTAAATAGATAATTTGTGAATAGGAGTCAGTGTTACCAAGGACTATAGACATATTATGAAGAAGGGTCCTGTGCTGTACTGCAGTCATGTGCAACACTAATCATGAGCAAAGCTACAAGAACCCCGACAGACAGCAAAGAGAATCCTAGAATCCAGGATGTATGAAATAAAAATCTAGAAGTGAAGAGAAACATTTAATAACAATTTGATATATATAACTTACCACACACAGTGAGTAAGGACAAATAATGCAAAGAAAGTAAAATATCTTAAAAAAACATCCAATAATCTATTTTAGGGTCCTGTAAAAATATCAGAACCAGTATATCTGTTATTAATATATCTGAACTTACAATGTTGTTTTTCTTGAAATAGTCATCCACTCTTTGTTTTAATGTTGTATAAAATTCACTGAAAAGAGTTCAAACTATTCAGATAAAATTATTAAATTCAACTTACCTTCTCTGGTAAAGACAGGCATTTCATTATCAACAAGTTCTCCAACATAGTACTTCTCCAATATCCTGCAAACACATTCATTTCATCTTATCATTCTCTATAACAACACATACTTGACTGTATCTACTTTATGATAGGGCTCAAATAATTGTGTTATATCTCTACCAGCTCCTAACATTATTTGATCCACACCTCCAGGATGTTGAGAGACAAAACTACTAACATCATATACCTGAAAATAAAGAGAATATATAATTCAACAATTCCTTTCTCCTGCATGGCAATAAACTGACCTTTCCTCTATAAGCTACATGAGCATTCTCTCTACGATTAAGTTGCTTCAATTCTTTCCAAGTGAATTTTCTGGCCATCTTAGACAAAGAAAAAACTGCAAACTGTAACCTTACAAGTTCAGATTGTGAAACAGCGGAAGCGGGAGAAATGGTGGAAATGGCGAAATGGCGGAAATGCGGAAATAAAAGTTCATTAACACCTGAACATTTGGATCAAATATTACGGTGGTGAATAACGGTTAAATGAATGCCTAGCAACGTTGGTGACACATCTATTCTAGCAATTTTGCAGTTGGAGCAAACTGAACGATTATAAATCAGTAAACTGTGTGGAATTTTGGAACGAGATGCGCAGCCAGAACTATTATGGCTGCAAGAAAAGGTCAAGCCTGAACTAAGATATTACGAGATAAAGTACTGCTGTATACACGGAGAGCAGTCCTTCAAGGCTACAGGAAAGGGGATTAGATCAATTTAGTAAGGGCAATTGTCACATCTGCTGATGATAATGATTTTTATGCACAGTACATTTAAACATGACTGCCAGCACACATTACCTTCATGTTAATGTAAGTGGTACTGTCTAGTCTGTCCTTAGAACTGAAGAGTGTTTCAACTGAGCATAACCACGAAATATCATGAAGTAATCGTTGGAATGGCGTTAGTTTTAACATGACTTGTGACAATGTTATATAGGCACTATTTAAGTAACTTCCTCACCAAAGACACCTTGATAAAGAAGAAAAAGACAGAGCAGCAAAACTGTTACCATATGAGAGTCAACAAGAAGATGATCCAACAACAATTATGTCAAGAGACATGAAAGATTGTACTTCTAAAGGATCTGGCAAACATATCACTTGATTCAAAGAAAGGGCAGTCAAGGAATGATTTGAATACAACTATCAAAGTACTAATGGAGAAATATGGCATGTATAATTACATATAATTAACCAAGGCAGTAGTAGTCTTGATAGCTGACAAAATGTACATTACAGTATGTCCTACATGTACATGTTCTTAATCTAGAATTTTTCCATACCTACCTAAATGTCAAAGTGTGGGAAGTTTATTCTATGAAGATAAGAATTTTAAAGTCTTTTTTTTTCAGGATGTCCAAATGAAACAAGCACTCGAAGCTTACCCTGAGTTAATATTTATTGATGCTACATACAAGCTGTTGGAACTTAGTCTACTAACGTACTTACTCTTGTGTGAAGATTCAAATGGACAAAGTGAAATCATGGAGTTTTTGTCTTGTTAGTGAAGATGCTAGTAGCATGAAATGGATGATAGATACATTTAAGAAGTCTAATGCTGAATGGGAGAGTGTCCACGTTCTTATGAAAGACATTGGGGAAGGGGATGTACTAAAGCAGTGTCTACCAAAGCTTGTGTTCTTATTTGCTTATTTCATACACTTGGTCATTTCGTAGAGAGATCACATGTGAAAAGTTGGGGTGAGTTCTGGACAGAGGTTTTCATTGTTAGAGCTTCTACAGAAAATGGCATACTCTTCAACAGAGACAGAATATAATGACTTATACACACAACTTCAGAGAGATGCTCTGAAAGAAGTGGTGAAATATGTGAGTGAAAACTGGCATCCAATTAAAGATGAATGGGTCATGGTCTCAAGGCAAACTATGGAAGTTTCTTGAATACAACTAACAACAGATTAGAAAGTATCAATGGCAAGCTTAAACAAGTATCAGTTGACATAGCTCTCTTGAAGACTTTATCTCCAGCTTCTTTGTTATCTTAACTGCCCTTAGGACAGAAAGAGACCACAAGGCAGTCTTGATGTTTCAGAAAGTAGTAGCTCACCCATTTCCAAATGGAAGTCCTGAGAGTAATTATTTAAAATTTCTGACATCCTATGCTGCTTCTTATGTCATTAAACAGCTAAACTAACACCAACAGTCAAAGAAATCGAAGAAAAAGATGGCAGTATGTAATCCATACTTATCAGAGGGAAGTAGTTGTGAATCTGATAAGATGCAGTTGTATCTTTCATAACTCAATGCTCTTATCATGTCGTCATATGTTTGCTTTGCGGGTTAAACTCTGTGTTGATCCCTCTCTTTGTGACAGGCAGTGGACATATGCATACTACAAAGCTACTCAAAGGCTATTCATTAACTCATCAGTTGAACTATCTTTTGATATAGTCGAATCAAGTTTGAAGGGCAAACGTAAGCTTAGTCAACATGAAAAGTACCATGAAGCTTCTTTGCTGATATCAGAGCTGGCTTCTGTTGCTAGTGGATCATCACATGTCCATTTTGATCGTCGATTACAAGTACTGAAAGACCTAAAAGTTCATGGGAAAAGCAAACAAGAGGTCACTCTTGTTGAAGTTGACAAAGGTATTTACATGTATACATTATTCCTCTCATGGCCCAGTTTGCCATTAGTTTAAGGTTTAGTTAAAGGTTTAATAGTGTTGGGGTGGGCTCTAGTTATAGTATAGCCAATTTATGTCCACTGTAATACATATCTCATAACATATTAATCCTTTCTTTTGTTAACAGGTTTTGCTGATGATGACACTTTGGTAGTGAAGATGAACGTGATCAAGGTATCTACTACAACTGTCATGAACTCATCTGGGGGGCAACATCAAGAATTCGCAAGGAGCTTGATGCTTGACTTACAGATATATATGTACAATGTAATTAGATTACATCAATTACAGAAAAGTTTCAAACATGCTTACAATGTAGGTATAAGTACATGTACTAACAGTTGTTTAAAGTCACCACAGCCTTCTACAAAGACTACTGAATGTGTTGGTCTGAAGAGGCCTCTCTCTGATTCTACAAACACAATGTTGAAAGCCTTCTAAGATTCTCAAACAACAGAATTCTTTGAGTGAGTTATAACACTATGACCATACTTTATTATAGTATTTCTAAAAGATTAAAACTTCCACCCATTTTTTAGAAAAGAGGTAGACCTAAGGGCCATGACTACTAAACAACATTGGACTACAGTTAAACGATTGAAATGTTCCAAGAAACCTAAAAAGTTTCAGTTGTAAACACTGCTCAGAAATTAAAAGAAGTACATTTATACTGAATGGTCCTGCTATGACATACTTTTTTAATTATATTGTGTTGTGTTTGTTGATTCATCCAAAATTGAAAGTGCTTTAAAAACTGGTGGCCTTATAGAAGAACATCAAATAATAGAGTGCCGTCCTTAGAAAGTATCAAATGCAGTACTGGATGAGAATGTAGATGTTCATTTGGTCCTCCATATTTAATGATGATGCTTGGAAACTTGTTGAAGGTACTTATAAGATTGGTTTGGATTGTACTATGTAGATGAGAACATAGAGGTACATTTCAAGAGTTGATGTAAAGTGTGCATGTTCAATTAGCACATACATTCGTGTCTTCCATTCAAACAAGACAAATGGTAATTGCAAAGCTCAATGATGGTGTTAAAATATCATCTCAACTTGATTCAGTAAGAGATAATGTGAATGAACAGATTGGTTATAAGGATCACATGAATGCTGCCTTGACAGTTGTGAAGGCTATTAGTGGTAAAGAAAGCAACTCAAGTTTCCCTATTCAAAAAAGACATACCACTCATGCAGTCTTCACTTATAAATCACGTGAGACATTATGCAACACGAAATCTACTTCAACGAAGAACCATTAAGGAGTTAATTAAAGGAGTCTCTGGAGGTCAAGGAGACAAGGGGGCAGAGGGACGAAGAAAGGGTGGAGCCAAGGGTTTTGAAACCACCAGAGGAGTTGAGGAAGAGGGCATGGAGTTAGGTGGCCTGGACTTAGCTATCTGTTGCCACAAGTTAAATCAATGCAATCATGGGACAAGGGAAAGCTAATTATTCAGACTGTAGATGAAAAGTCTGAAGAGTGGGAAATGAGGATATAGGTGTGATTGACCTTCGTAAATTTGAAGACTCTAAAATTTTAAAAAGAAGATTATCAGAAAAAAAATTGGAGCCGCAAAGGATGGAGTGGACGGAGTTGGGGAGGGTGTTATGTCGGTTGTCCTGAATCCCTGATGGTCAGCCACTTCTTCATTTCCGTTCAATTGTCATTGAAATGAAAAGAGTGGCCAATCAAACACGAGGTGGTGTAAAAAGCGGACAACCAGTTGTCTTGTAGTCGTTGGAAATGGTAATGGTGCTGCAGGATTTGCTGTAGGGAAAGGAGATGAAACCAGAAACAGCTATCCGGAAAGCAAGCAAAAATAAAGCTTGTCAATTATCTACAAGTCATACCTCTTTGTGACAACCATACTATTTATCACAACATTAAAAACTAAATATTGTAAGACACATATTCTCATGGAACATAAAGTCAAAGGACATGGTCTGCGATGTCAGCGAGCAATCGCAGCCCATATCAGAATTGGTAGGGATAAAAGATATGAGAGCCAAAATTATTGGGTCAACTAATCCTCTCAATATAGCCGAGCAACTTTTAAGGATTGTCTTTCGCAAGAAACTTATCAGGATCTTGCTGATCGGAACTGGCAATTTCTTGTTGAGTTTCGACGCGAGACCAAACATGAGACCTGTTGTTATAGCTATACCGCAAGATCAAAAAAATGACTGCTTTACCTCTGTTAAAAGAATTACAAATGCTCCTCATTCTCATAGCCCAATATCTTAAAATAGTTGTCATTGTATTGTATAAAGATAATAATTATTAAGTTAGACACAATCATGAAAAGTGTTTATGACAATACCAACAAATCTACATTTAAAAAATGGTTTTAAAACTCAATATGTTAATCATCTTTTTTAGCAACAACTTGTCCAAGTTTACGTAAATGATTAAGATGACAACCTAATGCTGTCTTTAGTAGTATTACATAATGATATTGGATACCAAACTCTTCACATGTTTGTTTGGTAATAGGAGTAATGAGATGATAATGGATTGTATGACACCAGAAAAAGATGATGGGTAGTTTGATGGTTAAGTGCACCAGTGAACACAGTCCAAAACCAACTATCTGTAGCAAAATCTAAAGTAGTAGCTACTTGGAGTTCAGCCCTGAATTATATGGAGAAAGAGAGAGTATGCACACAAGTATCATATATATTGTAGCCTACCAGTCCATATGGATATATTGTCTTTGTCTGGTTTAGGCCATTCCACCTTTGATGTATAGATTAACTTTACATAATATAGGGTTTCCCCTTACCTCGCTGATCACATGGATGTCTGAAATAAGAGAGCTAACCAGTAGCTTCCTGCCATTTCACATATACAGATATACAACAACTATATATAGAATATATAATGATGTCATAACATTAGTTACTAAAAATAACCATTACCAATGAGCTCAAAGGCATAAATTGGTAAGGAAGATAAAAAACGTATGTAACAGTGAGTGATCTTGCCTGTGAAGAAGATACCCACTGTTTGAGCGTCAGTGGATTGATACGAATGGTAGCTAAGAGGGGAGAAGATCACAGTAAGAGAGTGTTTGACTACACATCTCTTTGTAAATACAACATGAAATCCTGTAATCTTATCTTCAAATGCAAGCTATCAATAAAATAAATAAATATCAATAATAAATTTAAAATGTACTTACAAAGCAATATAACATAGGTACATATATATATGTTGATAAAAATATCGTGGTGCCCACTTTTTTTCCCTTTATCCGTCGAATATCAGGAACATCCTATAAAAGTGAACATATATAAACAATTGAATTAATATCTCTTACAGATGAAGCAGTTTACTATGTCAGGATCTGCTCCATCGATTTAGGTATAAGGATGATGACCCAGTGTATGCTGTAAATACAGAAATAAATCATTAACTACTTGGCCACCATTTCTACTTACCTGGTGTAACCAAGCTAATAATGAACACCCTGATAAAAATCATGGACACTCCCCACTACCTTCCATACCCACGTTTGTGGATATAGCAAAATGACTATATTGGAAGTGTAAATGGATATATGAGATGATTAATGGATAGATAGAAGATCATATGGTTATATGACCAATAGAATACATGTGTATGATGATATCAAATGGACACATGAAGGTATCAAATGGATATATGAAGAAGTCAAATGGGATATATAAAGTCAAATGGATGCATGGTGGTATCAAATGGATGTATGATGAAGTTTAAATGGATACATGATGAAGTTAAAATGGATACATGATGGTATGAAATGGATGTATATGTATGCCTTGAGTCATGCACGCAAGTCATTGCTACTAGTGCAGAGAAGAATCCCCACACAAAGAGAAAAAAATATTCCCAATATCATGATGAGTGATACATCAACTAGTGAAGAGTGTAAAACAATAAAAGTCAATAGTAAATGAGAATGTACCACGCCCACTTGACTTGCGAAGGCCAAGCCAAGAAAGTAAAATATCTTAAAAAACATCCAATAATCTATTTTAGGGTCCTGTAAAAATATCAGAACCAGTATATCTGTTATAATATATCTGAAACTTACAATGTTGTTTTTTAAAATAGTCATCCACTCTTTGTTTTAATGTTGTATAAAATTCACTGAAAAGAGTTCAACATATTCAGCTAAATTATTAAATCAACTCACCCTCTCTTAGGAAAGACAGGCATTTCATTATAACAAGTTCTCCAACATAGTACTTCTCCAATATCCTACAAAACATATTCATTTCATGTTACCATTCTCTATAACAACACATACGTGACTGTATCAACTTTATGATAGGACTCAAATAATTGTGTTATATCTTCTCCAGCTCCTAACATTATTTGATCCATACCTCCAGGATGTTTAGAGACAAAACTACTAACATCATATACCTGAAAATAAAGAGAATATATAAGGTTTCAACAATTCCATTTCTCCTTATAATAAACTGACCCTTTCCTCTATAAGCTACATGAGCATTCTCTCTACGATTAAGTTGACTTAATTCCTTCCAAGTGAATTGAAGTACTGGCCTCTCCTCCAAGAGCTTTGTTTCCCTCTCGTCACCGTCATCTGATCTTAGCTGAACTGTCCTCTCTATGCAGTGTGGTGTGATCAAAATTATGCTAGACAGTCATTCAAAAAATGCTAAAGATACCCTACCTAATATGAAATAATTTTTCCAGAAATAATACTAATCAAGTTTACTTAGTTGTATAAGCTCATTATTTCAATCATGAAGGGCAAAATTTGTACAATCCTCTGTAGGAGATAAGTCTTTTCACACCCCCCTCCTTGCCAACAAACGAGCAGTAAATGTGTCTTGTTGAGTTCGACACAAGACCAACATGAGACCTGTTGATATAGCTATACCGCAAGACAAAAAAAACTGCTTTACCTCTGTTAAAAGAATTACAAATGCTCCTTCATTCTCAAAGCCCAATATCTTAATAGTTGTCATTGTATTGTATAAAGATAATAATATTAAGTTAGACACAATCATGAAAAGTGTTCAACAAATCTACATTTAAAAAATGGTTTTAAAACTCAATATGTTAATCATCTTTTTTAGCAAAACTTGTCCAAGTTTACGTAAATGATTAAGATGACAACCTAATGCTTCTTTAGTAGTATCTACATAATGATATTGGGATACCAAACTCTTCATCATGTTTGTTTGATAATAGGAGTAATGAGACGATAATGGGATTGTATGATACCAGGAAAAGAGGATGATAGTTTGATGGTTAAGTGCACCAGTGAACACAGTCCAGAACCAACTATCTGTAGCATAATCTAGAGTAGTAGCTACTTGGAGTTCAGCCCTGAATGATATAGAGATAGAGAGTATACACACAAGTATCATATAATTGTAGCCTACCAGTCCCATATGGGATATATTGTCTTTGTCTGGCTTAGGCCATTCCACCTTTGATGTATAGATTAACTTTACATAATGTAGCGTTTTCCCCTTGACCTCGCTGATCACATGGGATGTCTGAAATATGAGAGCTAACCAGTAGCTTCCTGCCATTTCACCTATCAAGTTATACAACAACTACATATAGAATATATAATGATGTCATAACATTAGTTACTAAAAATAACCATTTTACCAATGAGCTCAAAGGCAATGAATTGGTAAAGAAGATAAAAACGTATGTAACAGTGAGTGATCTTCCTGTGAAGAAGATTACCCAACTGTTTGAGCGTCAGTGGATTGAGACGAATGGTAGCTAAGAGGGGAGAGAGGTCACAGTAAGAGAATGTTTGACTTACAATTCTTCTTTGTAAATACAATATAAAAATCTTGTAATCTTGTCTTAAATCCAAGCTATCAATAAAATAAATATCAATAATAAAATTTAAAATGTACTTACAAAGCAATATAACATAGGTACATATATATGTTGATAAAAATATCGTGGTAATCCACTTTGTTCCCACTTTATCCGTCGAATATCAGGAACATCCTATAAAAAATAAGAATATATACAACAATTGAATTAATATCTCTTACAGACGAAGCAGTTACTATGTCAGGATCTGTTTCTCCATCAATATTAGTATAAGGATGATGACCAAGTGTATGCTGCAAGTGCAGAAGTAAATCATTAACTACATGGCCGCCATTTCTACTTACCTGTATGTCCAAGCTAATAATGAACACCCTTGATAAAAATCATGGACACTCCCCACTACCTTCCATACCCACGGTTTGTGAGATATAGCAAAATGACTATATTGGAAGTGTAAATGAATATATGAGATGATTAATGGATAGATAGAAGATCCATATGGTTATATGGACCAATAGAAATACATGTGTATGATGATATCAAATGGATGTATGATGAAGTCAAATAGATACATGATGTAGAAAATGGATGTATATGTATACCTTGAGTCATGTGTGCAAGTCATTGCTACTAGTGCAGAGAAGACTCCCCAACCAAGAGAGAAAAAATATTCCCAATATCCATGATGAGTGATACATCAACTAGTGAAGAGTGTAAAACAATAAAAGTCAATAGTAAATAAGAATGTACCACGCCCACTTGACTTGCGAGGGTCAAACCAAAGAAAGTAAAATATCTTAAAAACATCCAATAATCTATTTTAGGGTCCTGTAAAAATATCAGAACCAGTATCTGTTATTAATATATCTGAACTTACAATGTTGTTTTTCTTAAAATAGTCATCCACTCTTTGTTTTAATGTTGTATAAAATTCACTGAAAAGAGTTCAACATATTCAGCTAAACTATTAAATTCAACTCACCCTCTCTTAGGGAAGACAGGCATTTCATTATCAACAAGTTCTCCAACATAGTACTTCTCTAATATCCTGGAAACATATTCATTTCATGTTACCATTCTCTATAACAACACATACTTGACTGTATCTACTTTATGATAGGACTCAAATAATTGTGTTATATCTCTACCAGCTCCTAACATTATTTGATCCATACCTCCAGGATGTTGAGAGACAAAACTACTAACATCGTATACCTGAAAATAAAGAGATATATAATTCAACAATTCCTTCTCTCCTTATAAAAACTGACCTTTCTCTATAAGCTACATGAGCATTCTCTCTACGATTAAGTTGACTTAATTCCTTCCAAGTGAATTGACGTACTGGCCTCTCCTCCAAGAGCTTTGTTTCTCTCTCGTCACCGTCCCCAGGCATATCTGATCTTGTCTTCTCTACTATGCAATTCAGTAGCACGTGTGCACAATATCACCTGATATAATAATAAATGACCTTTTTCAAACAACAATCAATTATATTTAATCATATATCAGCATCAGGTTTATGCAAATTATTTAATTATCTTTCTTTTCTGGTTTCCTGTCCAAGTTTACGTAAATGATTGATATGACAGGCAAAAGCTTCTCCAGCTGTTTCTACATAATGGTATTGTATTCACCAAACTCTTTACATGTCTGCTTGACAATTGGTGTGATATGTCGATAATATGATTGAATAATCCCAGGAAAAAGATGGTGAGCAACATGATGATTGAGTGCACCAGCAAATACAGACCAAAACCAACTATCTGTGCTGTAATCTTGAGTAGACTCTACTTGTAGCTCAGCCCTATAGTGGCAACAGATCAAATATACGACTATCTTGTTACTAATAATAGTAACAGACAGACTAATAGTAACATGGTGGGCTTATCATTACCAATAAGAACTAACCAGTCTTTTTTGTATTGTATTATTTTCATCTTTTTTAGTCCATTCTACCTACATTTAGTTATAAACACAACAATCAGTATTATATGTTAAATTCTCACTTCACTGATAACATGTGATACTTCAAATACAAAAGTCATCCAATAACTCAGTGTCAAATCAGATATTATAGTATAAAGTATCTAAAAGGATAAGGTCATGTTACTAATAATAGACTAAGGTCATGTTACTATTAATAGACTATTACAAATGTCATGTTATTAAACAATAGATTATTTCTATAACTTACCACTGATGTTAAAGACATGAATTGATAAGGTATATAAAAATGAGTGATACAATACATGAACATAACCCATACAAATATCATGTTATTAATAATAGACTATTACACAATGTCATATTAATAGATTATTTCTAAAATAATGTTGTAAAAAAAAATTGTTTCTAATAATAGATATTGTTAATAAAACTAACTTACCACTGATGTTAAAGGCATGAATTGATAAGGTATATAAAAATGAGTTATACAACAAAAAAGTTTTCCCTCCAAAGAAACATAACCCATTGTCTAAATGTTAGAGGATTGAGACGAATGTTGTCTAGAAAATTATAAGTATTACATTTACAACTAAAGTTTAATAGAGCTAGTATAACTGACCAGTTTGTCCATCAAAAACAATAACAGACTTTCTATTCTTGTTTTAACTCCATACTATTAACAGATGTCATTAATGAAAATCTATAGGATTAAATAAACTTACTAAACCATACAATATTGGTGCAAAAAATGTGTTGATAATGATATCGAGACATCCACTTTTGAACAAATTTTATTCTCCGAAAATCAGGCTCTTCCTAAGAAAGAATGGATTCATTAAATAAACAAAAATGAATTAATCTTACAGGTGGGGCAGTTAGTGCTATGTCAGGATCTACTCCATCAACATTAGTATAAATATGATGACCCAATAAATGCTGTATAATACTACTAATAATAGTCATTTAATACATGTTCAATTCACTTGATGTTTCCATGTCAACATAGAACCTCCTTGAAAAAAATCAAGAGATATGTTCCCAAGAAGCTGCCATATCCAAGGTTTATGTGTGATAGCAAAATGACTATAAGGTAATGAACAATTTAATATAATATAAAACATATAATCACTGGAAAATTTACACCTAGAAAGTTCTATTAAACCTCATTAAATCTAATCACTAAATAGAGAATTTGAATAGGAGTCATGTTACAAAGGACTACAGACATATTATGAAGAAGGGTCCTGTGCTGTACCTGCAGTCATGTGCAGCACTATTCATGAACAAAGCAGCAAAGAATCCCCGACAGACAGCAAAGAGAATTCTAGAATCCAGGATGCATGAAATAAAATCTAGAAGTGAAGAGAAAAATTTCATAACAATTTGATATATAAACTTACCAACACCACAGTGACTAAGGACAAATAATGCAAAAGAAAGTAAAATATCTTAAAAACAACCAATAATCTATTTTAGGGTCCTGTAAAAATATCAGAACCAGTATATCTGTTATTAATATATCTGAACTTCACAATGTTGTTTTTCTTGAATAGATATCCACATCCACTCTTTGTTCCCGTCTTTGTTTTAATGTTGTATAAAATTCACTGAAAAGAGTTCAACATATTCGAGCTAAAACTATTAAATTCAACTTACCCTTCTCTTGGTAAGACAGGCATTTCATTAGCAACAAGTTCTCCAACATAGTACTTCTCCAATATCCACAAACATATTCATTTCATCTTACCATTCTCTATAACAACACACTACTTGACTGTATCTACTTTATGATAGGAACTCAAATAATTGTGTTATATCTCTACCAGCTCCCAACATTATTTGATCATACCTCCAGGATGTTGAGAGACAAAACTACTAACATCATATACCTAAAATAAAGAGAATATATAATTCAACAATTCCCTCTCTCCTTGCAATAAATAAACTGACCTTTCCTCTATAAGCTACATGAGCATTCTCTCTACGATTAGCTGACTCAACTCCTTCCAAGTGAATTTTCTGGTCATCTTAGACAAAAGAAAACTTCAACTATAATACAAAGCAGCCCTTACAAGTTCAGTTTTGAGAAACAGCGGAAGCACAGGAATGACGGAAATTGCTACCATTAAAATCATTTAAGTTTCATTCAACAAAAACATATTAGACAGTAGACAAACTTCAACTGCCCTTACAACAACAAGTTTCAACAGCGGAAGCGCAGGAACGGCGGAAATTGCTATCCTATTAAAAAGAAGCCAGTAAGCTGTAGTTTAATTATAAAGTCTGCCTTATATAACCAAAAGCCGATAGTTCCATTGATAATAGTCGCAACAAGTTAATGTCACTACCAAAAAGATTTTTCTCAATTATTAAAGAATGGAAAAAAGATTATGATATTTGTTCTTTATTGTCATTAATGTTACAATCTTTCTCCAAAGCAATGAATGGATTATGTGGTCTACTACTATTTCTGTAATAGGACTGATAAATACGCTTCCCAGGGAAAAGAAAAAACAAATTTAAGGTACTTCTAGACCTCATTTGAATTGTACTGTGTACATGAGAGCAAGAGGTACATTTCAAAAGTTAATGTAAAGATGTGAGATTACAATGTGCACAATGTTCATTAGCACATACATTTGTGCCTTCCAATTCTACAAGACAAATGGTAGTTGTAAAGCTTGATGATGGTGTTAAAATATCATTTACACTTGATTCAGTAAAAGATAATGTGAATGAACAGATTGGTTGTAAGGATCACATGCCTTGACAGTTGCAAGGCTATTAGTGGTAAAGAAAGCAACTAGAGTTTCCCTACTCAAAAAAAAAGACGAGCTCAGTTAAAGACAAATTCAATTTAAGTTTAATTCAACAAAAAAAACAGTATATAGAGAAGTGTATTGAGAAAATGGGTGAAGCTGATACTGAAGAGTGTGGTGTGTGTTACCATGATGATGATAAAAGTGATGAAGGACTTGTAAAGTTCATTGAATGTCAATTATGTAGTATGTGATGCCAGGATCATTTGCTCAAAGTGATATTGATAATATTAATTCTTTTATGTAAGTTTTTGTAATTAGTTCATTTATTGACCAGGAAGCAAAAGTGAAGGGTCAACAACCCAGACTGGTTTGATATAGAGAGGTTTTCAAGTAAATTTATAACTAGTTATCAACACATCTCTGTGATTATATATTGTGCATTTGTTAAAGTTTATGGAATGCTAACATCCTCTTCCTGAGGCTTGTATGGAATGGTGAAAATCACGCTTAAATCTTTTGTGATATTTTTTGGTATTCTTGGTTAATTAATATATAATTAATATTGAAAGTGCATTTTATAACATTGTAATACAGATTAATAGAATGTAAATAATTTATTGTTTTCAAAAGGTTTGATTTTAAATAATTAATAATTTTAATTCTCTTCTTTTCTGGTTCCTGTCCAATTTGTATGTAAATGATTGATATGACAGACTACAGCCTCTCTAGCTGTTTATGGTATTCTATACCAAACTCCTTACATGTCTGCTTAACAATGGGTGTGATATGTGGATAATATGATTGAATAACATGAGTAACATGATTGAGTGTATCAATTGTAGTGTCCTGATCACTTTATTGATGAAATTATCACAACAACTACACAAAGAAAACAATTTAAATTACATGTGAGGACTAGTAATTTACACATGAACAAAAGATATACAGACAAAGAACAATATAACAATAACAAAGAATAAAAGGTACTAATAAAAAAGTAATTAACACTAACACAAGTTTATCACACCATAAACACAGTGACTACCTTGTTACTAATAATAGTAACATGGTGGGTTTAACATTACTTCAAATAATTATTAATTCTCTTTTTTCTGGTTCCTGTCCAAGTTTACGTAAATGATTGATATGACAGGCAAAAGCTTCTCCAGGTGTTTCCACATAATGGTATTGTATACCAAACTCCTTACATGTCTGCTTACAATTGGTGTGATATGTGGATAATATGATTGAATAATCCCAGGAAAAAGATGGTGAGCAACATGATGATTGATTGTACCAGTAAATACAGTCCAAAACCAACTATCTGTGCAGTAATCTTGAGTAGACTCTACTTGTAGCTCAGCCTAAAGTGCAACAGACTGACTATCTTGTTACTAATAATAGTAACAGATGGACTAATAATAGTAACAGACAGACTAATAATAGTAACATGGCAGGATTACAATAACTCACCAGTCTTTTTGTATTGTATTATTTCTATCTTTTGTAGTCCATTCTACCTACATTTAGTTATAAACACAGCAATCAGTATTATATGTTAAATTCTCACTTCACTGATAACATGTTGATACTTGAATATCATAGTTATCCAATAACTCAGTGTCAAATCAGCTATTATAGTATAAAAATATCTAAAAGAATAAGGTATTGTTACTAATAATAGACTATTACAAATATCATGTTACTAATAATAGACTATTACAAATGTCATATTAATAGATTATTTCTAAAATAATGTTTGTAAAAAATTTTGTTTCTATAATAGATATTGTTAATAAAACTAACTTACCACTGATGTTAAAGGCATGAATTGATAAGGTATATAAAAATGAGTTATACAATAAAAAGTTTCCTCCAAAAACATAACCCATTGTCTAAATTTTAGAGGATTGAGACGAATGTTTGTCTAGAAAATTATTAAGTATTGCATTTACAACTAAAGTTTAATAGTGCTAGTATAACTGACCAGTTTGTCCATCAAAAACAATAAGCAGACTTTCTATTCTTGTTTTAACTCCATACTATTAACAGATGTCATTAATGAAAATCTATAGGATAAATAAACTTACTAAACCATACAATATTGGTGCAAAAAATGTGTTGATAATGATATCGAGATAACCACTTTTGAGCCATATTTTATTCTCCGAAAATCAGCTCTTCCTAAGAAAGAATGGATTCATTAAATAAAACAAAAATAAATTAATAAATCTTACAGGTGGGGCAGTTACTATGTCCGGATCTAATCCATCAACATTAGTATAAATATGATGACCCAATAAATCTGTATTATACTAATAATAATAGTCATTTGATACATGTTTCAATTCACTTGATGTTTCCATGTCAACATAGAACCTCCTTGAAAAAATCAAGAGATATGTTCCCAAGAAGCTGCCATATCCAAGGTTTATGTGTGATAGCAAAATGACTATAAGGTAGTGAACAATTTAATATAATATAAACATTATAATCACTGGAAAATTTACACCCTAAAAAGTTCTATTAAACCTCATTAAATCTAATCAACTAAATAGAGAATTTGTAAAATAGGACCCATGTTACCAAGGACTACAGACATATTATGAAGAAGGGTCCTGTGCTGTACCTGCAGTCATGTGCAGCACTAATCATGAACAAAGTTGCAAAGAACCCCCAACAGACAGCAAAGAGAATTCCTAGAATCCAGGATGCATGAAATAAATCTAGAAGTGAAGAAAAAAATTTCATAACAATTTGATATATAACTTACCACACCACAGTGACTAAGGACAAATAATGCAAAGAAAAGTAAAAATATCTTAAAACATCCAATAATCTATTTTAGGGTCCTGTAAAAATATCAGAACCAGTATATGCTATTAATATATCTGAACTTACAATGTTGTTTTTCTTGAAATAGTCATCCACTCTTTGTTTTAATGTTGTATAAAATTCACTGAAAAGAGTTCAACATATTCACTAAACTATTAAATTCAACTTACCTTCTTGGTAAAGACAGGCATTTCATTACCAACAAGTTCTCCAACACAGTACTTCTCTAATATCCTGCAAACACATTCATTTCATGTTACCATTCTCTATAACAACACATACTTGACTGTATCTACTTTATGATAGGACTCAAATAATTGTGTTATATCTCTACCAGCTCCCAACATTATTTGATCCATACCTCCAGGATGTTGAGAGACAAAACTACTAACATCATATACCTGAAATAAAGAGAATATAATTTCAAACAATTTCCCTCTCTCCTTGCAATAAATAAACTGACCTTTCCTCTATAAGCTACATGAGCATTCTCTCTACGATTAAGCTGACTCAGCTCCTCCAAGTGAAATTTTCTGGCCATCTTAGACAAAAGAAAACTTCAACTGCAAAGCACCCTTACAAGTTCAGTTTGACGGAAGCACAAGAATGACGGAAATTAAGAAACTTACATTAATCTATACTTATTACAGATACAAACAACGTAGTTTAATTACAAGTCTGTCTTATAATTGGTTTGTTTAAACCAATAACCGATAATATTAACGTAATAGTCACAAGTCTGTCTTATAATTGTTTTGTTTAACCAATAACCGATAAATATTAACGTAATAGTCACAAGTCTGTCTTATAATTGTTTTTGTTTAACCATAACCGATAAATATTAACGTAATAGTCACAAGTTGATGTCACTACTAAAAGGTTCCTCAATTATTAAGGAATTCTGAAATGGAAAAAAAAGATTATGATATATGTTCTTTATCTTCATTCATGTTACAATCTTCTCCAAAGCAAATGAATGTCTACTACTATTTCTGTAATAGGACTGATAAAATACATTTCCCCAGGGAAAAGGAAAAAAAAAACAAATTTTAAGGTACTTATAAGTTTAGTTGTAGATTATACTGCGTACATGAGAGCAAAGAGGTACAATTTCAAGAGTTAAGTGTGTGATTAAACAAATACACAATGTTCAGTTAGTACATACATTTGTGTCTTCCAATTCTACAAGACAATGGTAGTTCCAAAGCTCAATGATGATGTTAAAAATATCGAGTCATTTATACTTGATTCAGTAAGAGATAATGTGAACGAACAGATTGGTTGTAAGGATCACATGAATGCTGCCTTGACAGTTGTGAAGGCTATTAGTGGTGAAGAAAGCAACTAGAGTTTCCCTATTCAAAAAGACGAGCTCAGTTTAAAGACAAATTCAATTTAAGTTTCATTCAACAAAAAAAACAGTATATAGAGAAGTTATTGAGAAAATGGTTTGAGCTGATACTGAAGAGTGTGGTGTGTGTTACCATAATGATGATAAAAGTGATGAAGGACTTGTAAAGTTGATTGAATGTCAATATGTAGTATGTGATGCCAGGATCATTTGCTCAAAGTGATATTGATAATATTGATTCTTTTATATATAAGTTTTTGTAATTAGTTCATTTATTGACCACTTAAAATGTCTACTAGTATCATTATTATTGTGATATAACAAAAGATTATACTATGGGGGGGGGGATTTTTCTAAGACTTTCTATTAAAATCAAGATATTCTGTTCTCAATTGTTATTACGTACAGCAAGTTTTGATGCTACCCTGACATTGCCAACCCTTCGCCTAAGAGTCTGAGAGGAAGCAAAGTGAAGTGTTAGCAACCCCCAGACTGGTTTGATATAGAAAAAATTTAAGTAAATTTTTTTATAGCTAGTTGTCAACACATCTCTGCCAATATATACTGTACATTTATTAAAGTTTATGTAATGTTAACATCCTCTTCCTAAGGCTTGTATGGAAATGGTGAAAAAACCACACTTAAATCTATATTTTACTCAAGAAGTCTGAAGATTAATTTGTACAATTTATCCTGTTCCCCTTGCCCATACTTTGTCCATTTCATAATGTTAATGTAGAAATTGTGTGTTTAAAGAAATCCCAAACACAAGCAAGGTAATGTAATTAAAGTTTGTGATATTTGGGTATTCTTGGTTAATTAATCAATATATTATATTGAAAGTCCATTTTATAACATTGTAATACAGATTAATAGAAGGTTTATATTACTGTTTCAAGTTTGACTTTAAATAATTATTTAATTCTCTTTCTTTTCTGGTTCCTGTCCAAGTTTTACGTAAATGATTGATATGGCAGGCAAAAGCCTCTTCAGCTGTTTCCACATAATGGTATTGTATACCAAACTCCCTTACATGTCTGCTTGACAATAGTGTGATATGTGGATAATATGATTGAATAACACTGGGAAAAAGATGGTGAGCAACATGATGATTGATTGCACCAGTAAAAACAGTCCAAAACCAACTATTTGTGCTGTAATCTTGAGTAGACTCTACTTGTAGCTCTGCCCTATAGTGCAACATAATCTAATATACTGACTAGCTTGTTACTAGTAACATGGGGCTTATCATTACCAATAAGAAACTCACCAGTCTTTTTGTGATTGTATTATTTCTATCTTTTGTATCCATTCTACCTACATTTAGTTATAAACACAGCAGTCAGTATTATATATTAAATTCTCACTCACTGATAACATGTGATACTTGAAATACAAAAGTTCATCCAATAACTTGTTGACAAATCAGCTATTATATATTAAAAATATCTAAAAGGAAGGTCATGTTACTAATAATAGACTAAAGCCATGTTACTATTAATAGACTATTACAAACTTCATGTTATTAATAACATATTATTATTTCTATAACTTACCACTGATGTTAAGGCATGAATTGCTACGGTATATAAAAATGAGTTTTACAATAAACAAGTTTCCCTCCAAAGAACACCAACCACTGTCTAAATGTTAGAGGATTAATATGAATATTATCTAGATAAATTTTGAAGTATTACAAATAAAAATTGTAATAGTTGCTAGTATAACTGACCAACTTTTCCATTCAAATAATAAAACAGATTTTGTATTTTTATTTTAACTCCATACTATTAACAGATGTTATTAATGAAAAATCTATAGGATAAATAACTTACTAAACCATATATTATTGGTAAATAAACGTGTTTGATAAAGATATTGAGATATCCACTTTTGAGCATACTTTATTCTCCGAAAATCAGACTCTTCCTAAGAAAGAATGGATTCATTAAAAAATAAAAATAAATTAATAAATCTTACAGGTGGGGCAGTTACTATGTCAGGATATAATCCATCAACATTAGTATAAATATGATGACCCCAATACATGCTGTACAATACTACTAATAATAGTCATTAATACATGTTCAATTCACTGATGTTTCCATATCAACATAGAAAACTCCTTGACAAACTCAATAGATATGTTCCCAAGAAGCTCCCATACACGAGATTATGCGTGATAGCAAAAATGACTATAAGGTAATGAAAATTTAATATAATATAAACATCATAATCACTGGAAAATTTACACCTAGAAAGTTCTATTAAAGCTCATTAAATCTAATTACTAAATAGAGAATTGTAAATAGGACCCATGTTACCAAAGAGTCCCAGGACATATTATGAAAAAACGTTCCTGGTTTGTACCTGCAGTCATGTCCAATGCTAATCATGAGCCAAAGCTACAAAGAACCCCCGACAGACAGCAAAGAGAATTCCTAGAATCCAGATGCATGAAATAAATCTAGAAGTGAAGAGAAAAATTTCATAACAATTTGATATATAACTTACCACACCACAGTGACTAAGGACAAATAATGCAAAGAAAGTAAAATATCTTAAAAACATCCAATAATCTATTTAGGGTCCTGTAAAAATATTAGAACCAGTATATCTGTTATTAATATATCTGAACTTACAATGTTGTTTTTCTTGAAATAGTCATCCACTCTTTGTTTTAATGTGGTATAAAATTCACTGAGAGTTCAACATATTCAGATAAATTATTAAATTTAACTTACCTTCTCTTGGTAAAGACAGCCATTTCATTATCAACAAGTTCTCCAACATAGTACTTCTCCAATATCCTACAAACAAATTATTTCATGTTACCATTCTCTATAACAACACATACTTGACTGTATCTACTTTAATGATAGGACTCAAATAAAAATTGTG